>NC_092162.1:43678089-43879537 GCF_045791955.1 Oncorhynchus clarkii lewisi
CCAAAACTCTCCTAAATAAGGAAACACCCCCAAAACAAATCTGCACTCCTCTTCCTGTCAGAGAGAGGAGGCGATGGAAGCATCGGCTGCCGGCCGGGGAAGGAATCAATTCCGCCTGACCTTCCAACTTAATCACCACTCGCTCCACTGCCACTCTGCTGAGACCTCCAGCACACTGAGGCAACGTCCAGGGGTGAGCCGACTGGGCGGGTGAGGGCTGGGGAGCAATGAGGGTGGGTGAGGGTGAATGTGGTGACAGAGCTAGAGACAGGACTGGCGTATCCAGTGTTGGGGAGTGTGAGGGGAGTGGGAGATGACAGGACAGGGGGTAACTAGTGTTGGATGGGTGATGAGAGAGCAAGGGTACAGACAGAAGCGGGAGTTAAAGCTGGACTCTGAAGACAGAAGAACCAGTATAGGGGTGGGTGATGGGAGAGGCGAACCCTTTGTGGCCAGAGGCCTGGAAGTACTGCCTGCCTAGACAGATAGAGGTGTGGATGGGGAGAGGATCTACACTGGTCTGAGGCAAGCAAGTTGAGTCAATAATGCTTGTAAGGTCAAAGCAGTGTGAGATGATGTGCTATATGCGTGTCCTGGGGGGGTGGGTGGGGGGGGGGGGGGGGGGGCTGAACACTAGAACTAGACAAGCCTGACCCTGGACTGTAACGTGGCCATGTTTCACAACTCTGTCCGTTTCACACATCTGATCCCAAAACCTCTGTTTTGCACTTGAATGGTTCTGACCTGGTGACAATAAAGGGAGTTTCTTACAGATCATACTGATGCACTTTAATTCATCATCTCCAGCACCATCCCAACATCAAACTATGTGAAAATGGTGCAGTTCTATGTTTTGTAGAAATCAGTGTGTATTGTGTGATTTGACCAATTATGAGTAGGCATTGCCTATTAATTGTCTACTAATTGTCTACTAACTGGTTGATGTTGTCATTGGAAACAATTATCTTCCTCTTATCTTTTTTACTACAAAACATAGAAACGCAGCATTTTCACATATGTTGATGTTGAGGTAGTTGCTAAACTGTGAAATGTATTTTTAATTCATGTTCTTTGGCTGGTTCTAGAGAGTAAATAAACACATTTTGAGGCATTATGAATGTGTTTGCAGAATGGGTTACCTCCAGTATGCAGGGCTGTGTGTTGTGTATTAGTGGGCATTTCCACATTCAAATAATACACAAAATGTCATGGTTGCATATTGTAACCTTGGTTCTCAGGATCGACCGAAAGAGAACCTAATTTGAAGTATTTGAGTAAACCTTCCTCGTCCTCCTTAATGATAGTGTGTGTGATTCATGTACTGTACCTACAGTATGTGCGTGACATATACAGTACGTTCAGAAAGTATTCACACATTTTGTTGTGTCACAGCCTGAATTCAAAATGGATTCAATTGAGATTTTCTGTCACTGGCCTACATACAATACCCCATAACGTCAAAGTGGAATTATGTTTTTATAAATGTTAACAAATTAATAAAACATTAAAAGCTCAAATTGTCTTGAGTCAATAAGTATTCAACCCCTTCGTTACGGCAAGCCTAAATAAGTTCAGGAGTAAAAATGAGCTTAACAAGTCACATAATGAGTTGCATGGACTCACTCTGTGTGCATTAATAGCGTTTAACATGATTTTTGAGTGACTACCTCATCTCTGTACCCCACACATACGATTACTGTATCTGTAAGGTCCCTCAGTAAAGCAGTGATTTCAAACACAGATTCACCACAAAGACCAGGAAGGTTTTCCAACCCCTCGCAATGAAGGGCACGTATTGGTAGATGGGTAAAAGTAAAAAAGCAGAGGCCTCCCGGGTGGCGCAGTGGCGCTGTACTGCAGCGGCAGCTGTGCCATCAGAGTCCCTGGGTTCGCGCCCAGGCTCTGTCGTAACCAGCCGCGACCGGGAGGTCCGTGGGGTGACGCACAATTGGCCTAGCGTCGTCCGGGTTAGGGAGGGCTTGGTCGGTGGGGATGCGACTCCGGGCGCAGTGCGCGCTAACCAAGGTTGCTGGGTGCACGGTGTAGCCTCCGACGAATTGGTGCGGCTGGCTTCCGGGTTGGATGCGCGCTGTGTTAAGAAGCAGTGTGGCTGGTTGGGTTGTGTATCGGACTTTCAACCTTCGTCTCTCCCGAGCCCGTACGGGAGTTGTAGCGATGAGACAAGATAGTAGTAAAAAAAAGCAGACATTGAATGTCCCTTTGAGCATGGTGACGTTAACTATCACTACAGTCACTACAAAGATACAGGCGTCCTTCCTAACTCAGTTGCCGGTGAGAAAGGAAACCGCTCATGGATTTCACCATGAGGCCAATGGTGACTTCAAATCAGGTACAGAGTTTAATGACTGTAATAGGAGAAAACTGAGGATGGATCAACAACAGTGTAGTTACTCCACAATTACTAACCTAATTGACAGAGTGAAAAGAAGGTAGCCAAAACAGAATAGAAATATTCCAAAATATGAATCCTGTTTGCAACAGGGCACTAAAGTAATGCTGCAAATTATTGGCAATTATTTAGGTATTTTTCTGAAATCTGCATTGTTGGTTAAGGGCTTGTAAGTAAGCATTTCACTGTAAGGTCTTCTTCACCTGTTGTATTCGGCGCATGTGACAAATAACATTTGATTTGATTTGATGGTGCCTCCGGGAGGCCTCTGCTTTTTTACTGAATAGAAAGTGGTATGTCTGGGGCAAATCCAATACAACACATTACTGAGAAACACTCTCCATATTTTCAAGCATTGAATCCAGGCTGCAACACAACAACACAACAAAATGTGGAAGAAGTCAATGGTTATGCAAACTTTCTGAAGGCACTGTATCAATCATATCAAAGAAGCCAGGTAAGATCGCTCAAAGTATATTCACTTCTTCCCCTCCGCAACTTCCACATACTGCAACCTTTAAACAGACATATATACCTGTAGTGGGGCTGGAGCCTCTCTAGTAGCAGGCAGGCATGCAGGCAGGGAGAAGCTGCCCTTCAGTGAAGGATATACACTACAGCCTGGGTATACAGGCAGGGGAAATTGGGTCTCTGAACAGCCTGCTGATAAGCAGGCTAGTGCCAGACCTCCTGAGAGTACCTCTCCTCTCCATAAAACAGGGACAAGGAGGAAGGAGTGTGCCCCGGCGGAAGGTCAAATGAAGATCTGTGACTGCCTGGGGACTGTGGTTGTGGAGGATACTGAACTACCTGACACCATCAAATCAAATCAAATGTTATTTGTCACATGCGCCGAATACAACAGGTGAAGAAGACCTTACAGTGAAATGCTTACTTACAAGCCCTTAACCAACAATGCAGATTTCAGAAAAATACCTAAAAAAAGTTACAAATATAAGTAACAAATAATTAAAGAGCATCAGTAAAATAACAACAGCAAGGCTATATACAGCGGGTACCGCCAGTACAAAGTCAATGTGCGGGGGCACCAGTTAGTCGAGGTAATTGAAGTAATAACAGAGAAAAGCAGCAGTGTAAAAGAGGGGGGGGGGCAAATAGTCTGGGGTAGCCATTTGATTAGATGTTCAGGAGTCTATTGGCTTGGGGGTAGAAGCTGTTTAGAAGCCTCTTGGACCTAGACTTGGCGCTCTGGTACCGCTTGCTGTGCTGTAGCAGAAAGAAAGTATATGACTAAGATGGCTAGAGTACATTTTTAGGGCCTTCCTCTGACACCGCCTGATATAGAGGTCCTGGATGGCAGGAAGCTTGGCACCAGTGATGTACTGGGCTGTACGCACTACCCTCTGTAGTGCAGAGCAGTACCCTCTGTAGTGTCTGAGGCAGAGCAGTTGCCATACCAGGCAGTGATGCGAGCTCTCTATGGTGCAGCTGAAGAACCTTTTGAGGATTTGAGAACCCATGCCAAATCTTTTCAGTCTCCTGATGGGGAATAGGTTTAGTTGTGCCCTCTTCACGACTGTCTTGGTGTGCTTGGACCATGTTAGTTTGTTGGTGCTGTGGACACCAAGGAACTTGAAGCTCTCAACCTGCTCCACTACAGCACCGTCGATGAGAATGGGGGCGTGCTCGGTCCTCCTTTTCCTGTAGTCCACAATCATCTCCTTAGTCTTGGTCACGTTGAGGGAGAGGTTGTTGTCCTGGCACCACACGGTCAGGTCTCTGACCTCCTCCCTATATGCTGTCTCATTGTTGTTGGTGATCAGGCCTCCCTCCTTTGTGTCATCGGCAAACTTAATGATGGTGTTGGAGTCGTGCCTGCCAGTGCTGTCATGAGTGAACAGGGAGTACAGGAGGGGACTGAGCACTTACCACTGAGGGGCCCCCGTGTTGAGGATCAGCGTGGCGGAGGTGTTGTTACCTACCCTTACCACCAGGGGGCGGCCTGTCAGGAAGTCCAGGATCCAGTTGCAGAGGGAGGTGTTTAGTCCCAGGGTCCTTAGCTTAGTGATGAGCTTTGAGGGCACTATGGTGTTGAACGCTGAGCTGTAGTCAACGAATAGCATTCTCACATAGGTGTTCCTTTTGTCCAGGTGTGAAAGTGCAGTGTGGAGTGCAATATATATTGCATCATCTGTGGATCTGTTGGGGCGATACGCAAATGGGAGTGGGTCTATGGTTTCTGGGATAATGGTGTTGATGTTAGCCATGACCAGCCTTTAAAAGCACTTCATGGCTACAGACATGAATGCTACGGGTCTGTAGTCATTTAGGCAGGTTACCTTAGTGTTCTTGGGCACAGGGACTATGGCGGTCTGCTTGAAACATGGTATTACAGATTCAGACAGGGAGAGGTTGAAAATGTCAGTGAAGACACTTGCCAGTTGGTCAGTGCATGCTCGGAGCACACGTCCTGGCCCTGCGGTCTTGTGAATGTTGACCTGTTTAAAGGTCTTACTCATGTCGGCTGCGGAGAGCGTGATCACACAGTCGTCCTGAACAGCTGATGCACTCATGCATGTTTCAGTGTTACTTGCCTCGAAGCGAGCATAGAAGTAATTTAGCTCGTCTGGTAGGCTTGTGTCACTGGGCAGCTCTCAGCTGTGCTTACCTTTGTAGTCTGTAATAGTTTGCAAGCCCTGCCTCATCCGACACGCATCAGAGCCGGAGTAGTATGATTCAATCTTAGTCTTGTATTGACGCTTTTCCTGTTTGATGGTTCGTCGGAGGGCATAGCGGGATTTCTTATTAGATTTCTTGTTAGTTTCCCGCTCTTTGAAAGCGGCAGCTCTACCCTTTAGCTCAGTGTGGATGTTGCCTGTAATCCACGGCTTCTGGTTGGGGTATATACGTTCAGTCACTGTGGGGACGACGTCATCGATGCACTTATTGATGAAGCAAGTGACTGATGTGGTGTACTCCTCAATGCCATCAGAAGAATCCCCGAACATATTCCAGTTTGTGCTAGCAAAACAGTCCTGTACCTTAGCATCTGCTTCATCTGATCACTTTTTTAATGACCACTCGTGCTTCCTGCTTTCATTTTTTGCTTGTAAACAGGAATCAGGAGCATAGAATTATGGTCAGATTTGCCAAATGGAGGACGAGGGAGAGCTTTGTATGCGTCTCTGTGTGTTGAGTAAAGTTGGTCTAGTGTTTTTTTCCCCTGTGGTTGCACATTTAACATGCTGATAGAAATTAGGTAAAACTGATTTAAGTTTCCCTGCATTAAGGTCCCTAGCCACTAGGAGCGCTGCCTCTGGATGAGTGTTTTCCTGTTTGCTTATGGCGGTATACAGCCTATTGAGTGCAGTCTTAGTGCCAGCATCAGTCTGTGGTGGTACGTAGACAGCTACGAAAAATACAGATGAAAAATCTGTGGGTAGATAGTGTGGTCTACAGCTTATCATGAGATATTCTACCTTAGGCAGGCAAAACCTTGAGACTTCCTTAGATATCGTGCACCAGCTGTTGTTTACAAATATACATAGACTGCCACCCCTTGTGTACCAGAGGCTGCTGTTCTATCCTGCCAATACAGTGTATAACCTGCCGGCTGTATGTTATTCATGTCGTCGTTCAGCCACAACTCGTTGATACATAAGATATTACAGTTTTTAAATGTCCTGTTGGTAGGATATACGTGCTTTTAGTTCATCTAATTTATTATCCAGCTATTGTACGTTGGCCAATAGTACTAATGGCAAAGGCAGGTCAGCCACTCGTCGGCGGATCCCCACAAGACACCCTGATCTCCTTCCATGATACCTCTTCCATTCCTTTCTCCTGCAAATGGCGGGGATGATGTTCTGTTCGGGTGTCTGGAGTAACTCCCTCTCGTCCAACTCATTAAAGATACATTTTTTATCCAGTTCAAGGTGAGTAATCGCTGCTCTGTTTTCCAGAATCTCTTTTTGGTCATAAGAGACGGTAGCAGCAACATTATGCACAAAATAAGTTATAAACAATGCGAAGAAACAAACAAAACTGTACCGCTGGTTAAGAGCCCATAAAACGGCAGCCATCCCATCCGGCGCCAATCAATCAATCAAATGTATTTATAAAGCCCTTTTTACCACAGCCGATGTCATAAAGTGCTATACAACAGACAGACCACCAGTTAGAGAATGCCCCAGGTCTCATTATGATGCAAAATAGTGACATTTAACAATTGTAGTTATGTGTCACTGTCACTCCCTCTGGGTTCTCTATGGTGTAATAGGTTAGGGCGTGACTTGGGGGGTTTCTAGTTATTGTGTTTCTATGTTGGTGTGTGTGTATGGTTCCCAATTGAGGGCTGCTGATGATCGTTGCCTCTAATTGGGGATCATACTTAGTGTGTCATTTTTCCCACCTGCGATGTGGGATATTGTTTCGTGTTAGTGCCTATGTGCACGTTCGTTATATCTTTGTTGTTTTTGGAAGTTTCACTATTAATAAAATGTAGAACTCTACTCACGCTGCGCCTTGGTCCACTTATTTATACAACTATCGTGACAGAATATCCCACCAAAGCAGGACCAAGCAGCGTGCCCAGGAGGCGAAGGGGAGTTGGACATAGGAAGAGATACTAGGTGGATGCGAGGCCCTTCCTTGGTGGGAGTCGCAGAGGAGTAAAGGAGGACAGCGACGACGCCGTGGTCCGCGGCCACCAACAGCCCAAGGGCAAGCTCAATATTTTTTGGGAGGGGGCACAAGGGGCGGTCGGCCCGAGCCGAGGAGAGAGCCAGAGACCGTCTGGGAGTCGATGGAGCAGTTTGAGAAGGGATATCGGAGAGAGATGTTGGCTAGGAGTATGCTGCAGCGCAGGCGTTATGAAGAGTGTGTCATCAGTCCGGTGCAACCTGTGCCGGCTCCACGCACCAGGCCTCCAGTGTGCCTCCCCACCCCGGTATGTCCTGTGCCGGCTCCCCGCACTCGCCCTGAAGAGTGTGTCACCAGCCCTGAGTATCCAGCAACGATGGTCTACAGCCCGGAACCTCCAGTGACGGTTCAGTCCAGAGCCTCCAGTCTGCTGAGCGCAAACTTGAACGTTGTGAAAATTCTGTGCAACTTCCAGAAAGCTTTTACTGTGAACACTGAGGCTGTACCCACTTTATGTTACAGTTTTAATAGTAACCAAGTAGTCTACTGTGGCTATTTGATCATAATGGCTTACCAGAGTGGCCTACCATCAAAAATAATGGTGAAAATGCATCCCATAAGCAATCATTCCCCTATTGCTGACTACAAATTATCTATAACTGGACTAATAACTCACTAACTAGCAAAGGATATGAAAAAATGTTGCACATGTGGCTACAGTACATGCAGCTCTTGCTCTGAACTCAAATCAAGCGCCCACAGCTGTAAACACAGTCCAGCTCAAAGTAAATGGCACAGGTCCATATATGGCAATGGTCTATATATATTTGCATATAGGCCTACTGCAGCTCGGATTGGTTATGCCGGTCTGTAGGTCTGTAGAGTATGGGCTGAGTCGTGGGCAATATAATCCTGCTCCTAAGCATTCAAAATATCTTGCATAGTTCATTTTGTTCCGGTATGTTGCATTGAAAGTGGCTAATAATCCGTTGATTCGATCACAATTGCCACAGTAAAGGGAAACGTTGATAGTGTTAACTAACAGGGAAAACTCTAGAAAGTTAAGTGAAGTTCAATCACGTGCTTTTCTCTACACTGCGCAGCAGTTCTGGGGGATCTGTGCAGGCAGTCTTTGTGTTACAGTTTAGAGGGAACATTGCTGGTCAGTCTATGTCATGTTTTGTACACTTTGTGTATATGTCACTACTAGTACTGACATGATGAAGTTCACAATGTTCTTATATAACTATCCATAAGACTACAGACATGTGTATTGAATGAACAAAAGACATTTGAGGGGAAACAAACAGGCAAATAACACGAAGAGGGCAGCAACCGTGCATTCTACTTCTCAGAGGTCAAAAAAGCACTGTGCTACTTTTATTTTTTTATTTTTGTTGAACAAGAGATGAACAACAACAACAACAACTCAGCTTGAGGGTGCTTTATAGATTCTAGAGTGCTTTAACCAACACAGACAGACAGGGAGAGGAGAGGAGAGAAATGTGTTGTGTGCTTCCGTAATGATACGACCAAAGCCAGCCAGGTGGTAATAAAGCTCATCTATCTACAACAGCAGCGATTCCCACCTTCCACTTCTCCTCCCTTAATTTATTCCCTCAGGTGCTATGAGTGATTTTGTCTGGTCTTTCTTTTATATTAAACAGCGTCTCCTATTAGCACTCAATAATCATTTGCTGCAGCCCAGGACACAATGATTTCCCTTGACGCATAAAACCTCAATAAAGTCAACTCAGTTTCAGAAGTAATATTGCCATCATTCTTTTTTATGCGTCTCCCCCGGCCAGAGGAAAATAGCTACACAGTACTCGGTTCACTCATAAGGGGGAAGGAAGGAGCACAAAGAATTTGTAACTTTCAAAAGTTGCAAAAAAATATATATATGAAATCCAATTTCTGCAGAACTCACAAGGAATCCCCATCTAAGTATGAAAATAAAGGGTCCCCCCGACCCCGAATCGCAGGTGAAAATGGGATGTATCACTTGCATGCGTCTGTCTCCCTCTTGCCGAAAGAGACATCCTGGTAATCTGACTCAGTGTCTTGTAGAGAGAGCAGGAAGAAAATGCCATGGCCTTAGCAATGTCTGATGCCTAAATCATAGAGAGCATTTCAGAGGCAATGGTGGTTGACGATACATTTTACATGGTGAAAAATGAATCCCTCCAACACAATGACTGTTCAGCATTTCGGTACTGTTACAGCTTCCTCTATACATAGTCTCTCTGTGGTAGTGGAGAACTGGGACGAAAACAACACTTTTCATTTTTTTCCTTATTACTCAGATTGATCAAGCTAGAGAGTACATATGTCCTATATATGTATATGTAGGACATAACATTAGCAACTGTAATTTCATTTCTACGGTAAAATTGTTGAAATTAAATAGGCAGACAAACAGAAGGACCGCACCATTACTTCTGTACCTGCAGCAGGGCAAAGAGTAACACAGCCTTGGGATGGAAGTAACAGCTGGCGAGAAGTGCACAATATCTGTTTTATCTCCATGTTTCTGCATTATAATGGTTGTTCCTTTCAGCAAATGTACTATCAGCCATCATTTCATGTTTGTGTTGATTTGAATAATCAATGTTGTAGGTTCCAAATGTATCAAAATTAAGCATGCGTCAACATCATAATGTTGCGCAAACACAATATTTTGCCTTACAGTAATCAGACCAATATGGCTCACATAATAGCTACAGAACCAGTTAAACGTTTGGACACACCTACTCATTCAAGGGTTTTTCTTTAGTTTTACTATTTTCCACATTGCAGAATAATAGTGGAGACATCAAAACTATGAAATAACACATATGGAATCATGTAGTAACCAAAAAAGTTGTATTTTATATTCTTCAAAATAGCCACCCTTTGCCATGACGACAGCTTTTCACACTCTTGACAGTCTCCCAACCAGCTTCACCTGGAATGCTTTTCCAACAGTCCGGAAGGAGTTCCCACATATGCTGACCACTTGTTGGCTGCATTTCCTTCACTACGTCATTCTAGCTCCTGTCTTATCTGAGAAAGTGGGTGTGTTACTTTCGCCCCTTGTTATTTTCGTCCCAGGTCGAACCTACTGTGTGGCTGGTCGATTAACTGTAATTCGTTCAGCGCTAGCAATCCTCTTGATGCTTACCTTCTTATTATCATCATCGTCTGAGTTAAAGATTACTATGAACTCAAGATCACCCATTGCAACCAAAAGGGAGAGAGAGATTGAGGTGTTTTATCTCTGCTGTTTGATGCTAGTAATAAGAAGGCCCTCTGTGGCCTTGGACATGGTGTGAAATCACAGTGGCGCTCCAAATTGAGTTCACACACCACGTCCCACGCTCAAACTGGGTAATTACCAAGCAAACTTTGTAGGGGGTAAACCGGTGTGAGGCAAAATTAAATTACATGTCACAGACAGAGCCAAAGTGGAGCTTATTAAAGAGGGGGAGAGAGTTAGTTATTTCTTCAGGCGTATTTAGGGGTCCGTTAACTGTGTCTCCTCTGGTAATCAGATGAGAGACTCACTGAAGACTATTGGAACAGGGGGGAGAGAAGATACCATTCTAGAACAGACTGTTCTGTTGCTACTTGACAATGGAATTCTCTGAAGAAAATAACAACCAATCATTAAAGCTCACATAAGCATTCAGAAGTTGTTATATGTTGATCATAACGGTGTGTTTCATTCAGAGGACACAGACAGTGTAGTGTAGTGGGAAAATGTATGTAAAAGCCACAATACTCCACTTTCTCTTCCCCTACAATCTTAAAAGGAACCAAAAAGGGTTCTTCGACTGTCCTCATATGAGAACCCTTTGACGAGCCCCTTTAGGTTCCAGGTGGAACCCTTTTGGTTCCAGGTAGAACCAAAGGGTGGAAAGGATGGAAAGGGTTCTACCCAAAATAGTTAAACCTGGAGCAACAGAAGCCTTTTGGAACCCTTTTTTCTAAGCCACACTTTTGTATAATGAATGAGAGCACAGTGCGATGCCGATGTGCTGATGCTCCACCCTCAGAATGGGCAAATTAGAAACATATTTGTCACTACGGACAAGCCTCAAATTTGTGATTGTTAACTTCTTGTTAATTAGATTCCCTGGTTTGGAGTGTCTTAATAGGACTCATGTTCTATAAATCTCAGAGATAGGCTACTGGTGGTTCACAAAGTAGTACAGTATCTCTACTGCTAATTACCAATGACCACAATTAGCCATTCTGAGATTGTTGCACTACCCAATTACCCAATCTTCTTGATAAAGTCTTGCCTATTTTGAAGCATTAAATTGATCATAATCATAATCATCTGATGCTTTGCTATGGAAAATGCATTAGTTTATTCCCTTTGTAGCTCAAATCTTCATGATGTTGTTCAAGCTTTTAAGGCTGCGTTTGGACAGGAAGCTGTTTTTTCACTAATTGGTCTTTTGATCAATCAGATCAGCTCTGAAAAAGATTTGATATGAAAAGATCTGATGTGATTGGTCAAAAGACCAATTAATGGAAAAAATATCAAAATTGGGTTGCCTGTCTACAGTAAACGCAGCCTAACTGGTATAACCATGAAGTGGTTATCCTTTGTCTGGACACATTCGTAGGGGACTCTCTTCCTGGGTCAATTGTCTGATGACACAGTGTCCTCTTGTGGACTAGTGATTGCTCTCTCTCTCTCTCTCTCTCTCTCTCGCTCGCTCTCTCTCTCTCTCTCTCTTTCTCTCTAGCACTGAGAGGAGGGGTCGGGCTGACTGCACTACAGCGAGCCTTACATCCTCATCAATAGATGGCGCTAAAGCAACTGCCTCGACACAATCTTACAATGAGATCTTAATCTTCCTTGAGGTTATCGGCAGTCTTCTTTATCAGGGTGGGTAAAAATTTACCTCAAAAAATGTACCTTGTTAAATTACCTAGTAGGATAAAAGTTTAATTCAACCTCTTCTCTAAGTTTCCTTTTCTCTAAAGGACATTTGGTTCACGTTTTGGCTCTTTCAGTGAATCTCCTCTAATCTTTATCTTTAGCCACACAGATAACAGCCAAGCCAACGTGCAAATTACACTACCTAACCAAAGGAGGTTTCAGAAAGTACCCCTATTAGCTCCACTGAGATGTTCAACCCTCTGATGCATTCTGAAAGACTTGAAGAGCTTGAAGCCGTTACTACAGCTTGAGGCACCTAAACTGTATTACCTTCCTGGATCAAACAAAACCCTATTGAGGTGTCAGGTATCAGAGGCAGGTCTGGCCCAGCGATGACCTAACCAGGTCTGATCAGAGACACAAACCAAGTTAGAACAAAGACCCTGCATCTCATATTGCCCTGCTGTGGCAGCATCACTCACTCAGGAAAATAAGAGGAGAGTCTCTACTATAAAACTACTGTAGTATGACTGGAGTAGATCTGTTGTAACAACACCTAGCCCTTTAGTACATGCTATTCCTTTGTGTTACTCAGCCCAACAAAAACATGCAGAGATTCCACTGTGTGCTTTGGCAACAAGACCTAATCATGGCTGTGCTGAGTGGTTTCCTCCTCTCTCTCTCTCTCCCTCTCTGAGCCTTGTCCATCTCCATGGATTGATGATGGACTGGTTGAGGTGTTTTCTCAAAGATATAGAGCCAAAGTCTTATCAGCCAAATCTAAACTAGACATTTATGAACAGAAGTGTAAGAACACTACGTAATTATGCAGACGTTAAATCCCCTATCCCCTGTTTCTGGACGAGTTCCGACCAACATTTTTGTGTACTGTGAATGGCACAAAATCAATTGTTGTGCATTTCATGACTGCTCTGGTTGTCCCACTTCGCATGCCGTTCTCATCTGAGATGCAGTATGGGCCCGATCGCTACCTACCCATGCCTTTCTTACTCACTCCTCCGTATTTGGTATTCAGACTTACCTTTTTCAGTCGCGTAACGCACTCTGCAGGTGTGGCTACCTTGCACGCTCTGAATACATTTCATTCAACCGCTGAAAACCCTCCCACTAGCTATATTGATGAATACAAAATACAGTGGTTTGATTCATTCTGAAAGTTGTCATATTCAAGTTCAATCCATAAAATATTTTAAGGTGGAAAAAAGTGTACAATAGGGGTTGAACAATAACAATAATCCTATAAATCCACCTTAATTCTCACTAATCATGGAACTGTATGACAACGGTCCAGTCGTTGTGAACCGTGCGCCAGGCTCCAGATTGAACCTGCTACGTGTGGTCTGAGTTCCATAATGATTCACATAGGCTACATGTCCCAAATGATTGCACAACATTAGCCTAATATGATCCACTAAAGCTAGAACCTCCGGGAACAACTTGACAGAGGGAAGAAAGGCAAACGGAACGGAATGATGCAAAAATAAATGTACGTGGTTATTACTGACGGTGGCTCACGACAGTGGCTAATGTTTAAAATGATTCAAATTGTAAAAGAAAACGGAGAAAAGCCCGGGTATTCAATCGAAGTGGATTCATCAACTCGGCAGGTTAAAGCCCTGCAGAAGCCTGCAGCTTGGGTCTCCAAGTTTCATCCACACACATTCTGAATAATGGCACGGCTATTTATGTCCTATTTCACTGTGGAAAAGGTGCGCCAATTACATGTCATGATGATGTGATTTTCAGTTTGCTTCCAAAAGGCTGGTTTCACATTCGTCTCCAGGGATCATTATGTTGCCTTCTTACGTATTTGCAAAGATGTATTTGTTTTGTATTGTTACTTTGTACATGGTGAAACAGTGTCATTGGTTTTTGGCTAGGAAATGATCTGTAAACTTCAGCAGCACACAGACATCCCTGACAACAATATTTTCAACTGGCTCAGCTCGCTATTACAGCATCACCATATTCCATTGATTAAAGGTTGATTCAACTCCTATCGGGAGGGGTGGCTAGAAACACCCGATGAATCTGACAGTCTGACAAAAGCTCTAGCAAATTTTGCTAAAGTGAAAATCAGGAGATACCCTATTTGTTTGAGCTCCTGTGCAAAGACCTGTTCCTGAGTCCCGTGTAACGAGGAAGAATACGTAACGAGGAAGAATACGATCACCACGGTCATGAGGGAGTAGAGAATGTCGTGGTGATGATCTGCAGCTTAGAGAAGAAGCAGTGCATGTCGTAGACAAACAGGTCGACTGCCATGAAGAGTGGTCAGGAAGGAGTGACACCAGCAGTGAGTCCTATACAAAACACACACTCTTTAGGGTCGGCTGAATACAATTTTTGTAGTACTAGTGAGGTCTAAATGCTTGGATCAATGAGCAGAGAAATTGAGTGATATGAGAAAGAAACATTTGCATCATTTAGAACTATTTTTATTTGTATTTATTTCACCTTTATTTAACCAGGTAGGCCAGTTGAGAACACCTTTATTTAACCAGGTAGGCCAGTTGAGAACACCTTTATTTAACCAGGTAGGCCAGTTGAGAACACCTTTATTTAACCAGGTAGGCCAGTTGAGAACACCTTTATTTAACCAGGTAGGCTAGTTGAGAACACCTTTATTTAACCAGGTAGGCTAGTTGAGAACAAGTTCTCATTTGCAACTGCGACCTGGCCAAGATAAAGCAAAGCAGTTCACCGCATACAACAACACAGAGTTACACATGGAATAAACAAACATACAATCAATAATACAGTAGAAAAATCTATAAACAGCATGTGCAAATGAGGTAGGATAAGAGAGGTAAGGCAATAAATAGGCCATGGTGGCTAAGTAATTACAATATATGTAACAGTTTTCCTCCTCTTCTGAGGAGGAGTATGAAGGATCAGACCAATATGCAGCTTACCACAAGTGTTCATGTTATTTATTAGGAACAGAAACACTAAACAAAATAACAAAGAGAGTGAAACGAAAACGAAACAGTCCTTCCTGTAAGGTGCAGCAACACAAAACAGAAAACAACTACGCACAAATCATAGTGGGAAAACAGGCTGCCTAAGTATGGTTCTTAATCAGAGACAACGATTGACAGCTGCCTCTGATTGGGACCCATACCAGGCCAAACACATAGAAATAGAAAACATAGAACACAAAACATAGAATGCCCACCCCAAGGGCGTGACAATATAGCAATAAAACGCTGGAATGGTAGGGGGTGCAAAAGATGAATGTGCAAGTATAGATATTGGGGTGCAAAGGAGCAAGATAAATAAATAAATAAATAAATACAGTATGGGGATGAGGTAGATTGGATGGGCTATTTACAGATGAGCTATGTACAGGTGCAGTGATCTGTGAGCTGCTCTGACAGCTGGTGCTTAAAGCTAGTGAGGGACGTAAGAGTCTCCAGCTTCAGAGATGTTTGCAGTTCGTTCCAGTCATTGGTAGCAGGGAACTGAAAGGAGAGGCGGCCAAAGGAAGAATTGGCTTTGGGGGTGACCAGTGAGATATACCTGCTGGAGCGTGTGCTACAGGTGGGTGCTGCTATGGTGACCAGTGAGTTGAGATAAGGCGGGGCTTTACCTAGCAGAGACTTGTAGATGACCTGGAGCCAGTGGGTTTGGCGACGAGTATGAAGCGAGGGCCAGCCAACGAAAGCATACAGGTCTAAGTGGTGGGAAGTATATGGGGCTTTGGTGACAAAACGGATGGCACTGTGATAGACTGCATCCAATTTGTTGAGTAGAGTGTTGGAGGCTATTTTGTAAATGACATCGCCGAAGTCGAGGATCGGTAGGATGGTCAGTTTTACGAGGATATGTTTGGCAGCATGAGTGAAGGATGCTTTGTTGCAAAATAGGAAGCAAATTCTAGATTTCATTTTGGATTGGAGATGTTAATGTGAGTCTGGAAGGAGAGTTTACAGTCTAACCAGACACGTAGGTATTTGTAGTTGTCTACATATACAAGTCAGAACCGTCCAGAGCAGTGTTGCTGGACGACTGAGTTTACTATAGATTTACTGTTGACACGAAGACTTGACACTTGATAGTTAAACATACTGTCACAGATAATCTAGCAAACTTTACATTTTGGAAATACCTTTTTAAAATATTACACAATGCATTTACATACAAAGAGAGAGAGCACAGGATGTCATTGTTGTGATAACCAGAACTATGTATGTATGGCCCCGCCCACCTCTGCACACAAGTGGAAGTAGCACAGCAGGATGGTGGCCTTGGAGCAAGTAATGAGGTGAATTATCCGAAGAACACAGATTACATTTTCACGAACTACAGATGATTTGCATGTGTTGGTTTCAAATAATGTTACTACAGATAGCTAGCTCTGTCCATGTTTTTCCTAGAAAATGTTTATCTGATATTGTAGCTAGCTAGATATTGTTCTAGCTAGCTCACCCAAATCAGGCTTTTCTCGTCCTCACTGGTCTGAAGATGCATGACTAGATGATCATGATGTTGTGGCTGTAACATTGAATGGACATTGCACCAGATAGAACAACAACTAGCTAGCTATATCATATAAGCATTTCTGGAAAAGCAGCTCACGTAGCAAGCCAATAAAATGTTTTTCATTGCATTGGTTCAACATTGACATCTAGCCATATAATCAAGATAGAATCTGAGAGATCTCACCTTTTCTTTTATATATATAGCTGTAACAGTTTGCTTTCGTCTCGTCTCGTCTGGGCACTGCAACAGTCAGATTGAAGCAACTGCACATTTAATCTTCTTCCCCATCCCCTCGTCTCGATACTACAGGGAGCTAGCCTGTTCTCTTCAAAACATCATTATCCCACTTGCTAACTAGCAAAGCCAACCAACCTCACACCGAATATATACAGAGCCAACAATTATTTTCTAAACTAATTTTAGTCTCAACCAAATGACAAGTAGCTACATAGCTAGACCTATTGCTCTGTTCCACAACATAAGAAGCACTAGATGCAGGCTAGCCAGAAGGCTTGAATGCTAGATAGCTAAATAGCTAAGCAGCCGACATCACCTTACCTGAATTGTGGGAAGAAAAAGCCTGCCCACCAGAGCTATCGTGTTTTTCTCTGCTGCTTGCTTTAAAACATGTACTACAGAACTTTTGGCAGAGGTTAGTCGCTAAATTAGTACCAAATCAGATTTGATACTGGGAAATGTCGTTTTGATTCACAGAAGAAGATTCACCAGTTGCAAGTTTCGTAAATGAGATGCATTCATTTTCAAATGAAGTTGAACTTGAAAATCTTATTGAGTTTATTCACATTTCAATTTACATGTGTGCAAGTGTTGATGCATTTATTCACACATCACATTACGTGCATGTGAATGCTGTTGCATCTATTCTCAAAATAACTGATTATACAGGTGCAACTCATATTTTACATGTACAAATCATACTTTACATGCTTGTGCACTTATGTCTTTTATTGACCTTTTTTCACAGCACTGTGACTGGTAGTATCACAACTTGCTTTGGATGTGTTTTGCTAGCCACTGTTTAGCTGTATTCCATGACATACTGTATGTTGCAAGCCAATAAAATGCCTCGTAACAAACAGTATACAGTGCCTTGCGAAAGTATTCGGCCCCCTTGAACTTTGCGACCTTTTGCCACATTTCAGGCTTCAAACATAAAGATATAAAACTGTATTTTTTTGTGAAGAATCAACAACAAGTGGGACACAATCATGAAGTGGAACGACATTTATTGGATATTTCAAACTTTTTTAACAAATCAAAACTGAAAAATTGGGCGTGCAAAATTATTCAGCCCCTTTAATTTCAGTGCAGCAAACTCTCTCCAGAAGTTCAGTGAGGATCTCTGAATGATCCAATGTTGACCTAAATGACTAATGATGATAAATACAATCCACCTGTGTGTAATCAAGTCTCCGTATAAATGCACCTGCACTGTGATAGTCTCAGAGGTCCGTTAAAAGCGCAGAGAGCATCATGAAGAACAAGGAACACACCAGGCAGGTCCGAGATACTGTTGTGAAGAAGTTTAAAGCCGGATTTGGATACAAAAAGATTTCCCAAGCTTTAAACATCCCAAGGAGCACTGTGCAAGCGATAATATTGAAATGGAAGGAGTATCAGACCACTGCAAATCTACCAAGACCTGGCCGTCCCTCTAAACTTTCAGTTTAGAGAAGAAGACTGATCAGAGATGCAGCCAAGAGGCCCATGATCACTCTGGATGAACTGCAGAGATCTACAGCTGAGGTGGGAGACTCTGTCCATAGGACAACAATCAGTCGTTTATTGCACAAATCTGGCCTTTATGGAAGAGTGGCAAGAAGAAAGCCATTTCTTAAAAATATCCATAAAAAGTGTCGTTTAAAGTTTGCCACAAGCCATCTGGGAGACACACCAAACATGTGGAAGAAGGTGCTCTGGTCAGATGAAACCAAAATTGAACTTTTTGGCAACAATGCAAAACGTTATGTTTGGCGTAAAAGCAACACAGCTCATCACCCTGAACACACCATCCCCACTGTCAAACATGGTGGTGGCAGCATCATGGTTTGGGCCTGCTTTTCTTCAGCAGGGACAGGGAAGATGGTTAAAATTGATGGGAAGATGGATGGAGCCAAATACAGGACCATGCTGGAAGAAAACCTGATGGAGTCTGCAAAAGACCTGAGACTGGGACGGAGATTTGTCTTCCAACAAGACAATGATCCAAAACATAAAGCAAAATCTACAATGGAATGGTTCAAAAATAAACATATCCAGGTGTTAGAATGGCCAAGTCAAAGTCCAGACCTGAATCCAATCGAGAATCTGTGGAAAGAACTGAAAACTGCTGTTCACAAATGCTCTCCATCCAACCTCACTGAGCTCGAGCTGTTTTGCAAGGAGGAATGGGAAAAAATGTCAGTCTCTCGATGTGCAAAACTGATAGAGACATACCCCAAGCGACTTACAGCTGTAATCGCAGCAAAAGGTGGCGCTACAAAGTATTAATTTTGCACGCCCAATTTTTCAGTTTTTGATTTGTTAAAAAAGTTTGAAATATCCAATAAATGTCTTTCCACTTCATGATTGTGTCCCACTTGTTGTTGATTCTTCACAAAAAAAATACAGTTTTATATCTTTATGTTTGAAGCCTGAAATGTGGCAAAAGGTCGCAAAGTTCAAGGGGGCCGAATACTTTCGCAAGGCACTGTATTTTCATGATGTACAACCACAGAGTTTCTAAACCCAGAGGCGCAACATCATGAGACTTCCTGGAACGCATGTGAAACAGACCAAGCAGAACAGGCCGGGGTTTGGGATTTGAGAAGTCAATGAGAGAAGTGAAAAATGATTCCTTAGTTGTTGATTTTCTCAAAATCTAAAGACACAACCTAGATTCGAGCCAATGTGTTAAGTAGTTGAACATGTTATTACTCCAACCTCATGAAAGTGACAAACTGACAAAGTTTTTTGTCAAAAACAACTTTATATCAAAAGAGTGTCTTTAATTTGATGGCTTGCACATGCGCAGATCGGGGCAAGACAACCGCTTAGACCCAGTGATGTATTTCTGCGCATGAACTTAGTTAGTTAGCAAACGTATCCATGAACGCCTACAAGTGAGATCGGAGATTTCTATTGGAGGAGCAGTTTCTGCCCATCTTCATACTGTACTGAGTTTGGTATAACCGCGTTTCCTTCCTTTCAGCAAAATAACTAAACAATATTCCCAACCTGGGCCTCATTTCCCAGAGCCTTCTTAGCGTTAAGATCATCGTAAGAAGCATATTACGATGCATCTTCAGTGGCCTAGCTGTTCCCCAAATCCATCGTTACTAAACGTGCGCTTGAAAACACTTGTTATTTACCGACTGCTTCAGACCAATGTTCCTTCCTGCCAGCATGCAGCTCCCCGGAACTGGTGCACCCGCACAGAGAAGCACGAGATTGAATTTCGCTCAACTTTATAGATTTTTCCCCGTAGTTAACACCATCAACGTTTCCCTTAACGGTGGGGATTGTGATCGAATCAACGCAATATTATCTTTTAATGCAACACACCAAAACAAAACAAAATATCTAAACTTAGTATGACTTTGTTGTAGGCAGAACACGTTGGAGTAGGATTGTATTACATTGACACACATGACTCAGCTCGTGCAGCATAACCAATCAGTGCTACTGACACTTCCGGCGCCGACAGAGATGGCCACCTCGCTTCGCGTTCTCAGGAAACTATGCATTGTTAGATTACTTGTTAGATATTATTGCATGGTCGGAACTAGAAGCACAAGCATTTCGCTAAACTCTCATTAACATCTGCTAACCATGTGTATGTGACCAATAAAATTTGATTTGATTTGATTTGCTGTAGGCCTATATGCAAATAGCCCATTGCCATATATGGATCTGTGCCATTCACAGTATGAGCAGTCTTGAGTAGATGCACTTGTTTTGAGATAAAAGCGAGAGCTGCATGTTGCCACCTGTGCACATTTGCTCATATAATTTGCAAGTTAGTTAATTATTAGCCCAGTTATAGATAATGTGTAGTCAGCATTGGGGGAGCGATTGCTTCCTACAAGAGCACAAAACATGTACATTTCTAGACATCATTGAAAAGTGAGTCAGGTAAAGGGGTTTTTTTGTCTTAAAGGGGCAACACTATTTTGAGACAGTCTTGAATAAGCTAAGTAGCCAATAGGCAGAGGGTAGCATAATTTGTCTGATTCTCTGTAATAATGGTATGGGAATAATGATGCATTTTATTTTGTAAAGTGTTTTCTTGGATTCTTGCATCAAACAACACAACAACAACATTTTCAGTCACCTCCTTGTCTGAAGGACAAGTGGATAAACAGGTTAATGTCAAGCCCTGTTTTTTTCAACAGTCTCATGGAATGTGCATTATGTCATTGAACATCACACGTTGGTTGCTACTGTAGGCAGAATGATAGAACAGCTATTTCTATGTTAACATTTTATATATTCTCCATTGTTTTTGATGGTAGGCCACTCTGGTAGGCCTACATTATGATCAAATAACCACAGTTGCCTACTTGGCCACTGTTAAAACTGTAACTTAAAGCAGGGTACAGCCTCAGTGTTCACAGTAAACGCGCGTCGGAAGTTGCACAGAATTTTCACACGGTTCAAGTTTGAGCTCAGCAGACCTGAAATGTACTCACTGCTTAAAAGAAATTGAGAGATTACCTCAGGCTACTCATAGAAAGGCTGTGTGTCATAAGATGTGGTGTGTCATAACGATGCACTTAGCGAAAGTTCTCTCTGCGTGCTTGTTTGGGAAACACTCTTAAAAAGTTGGTTCGTAAATAACGATGCATCTGGTATGATCATCTTACTGCTAATGTGACATTGAAACTGGGAAACAAGGTCCAGAGCAATGTCATAGTTTTGGCAAGGTGACACAGAAGAAGGCTGTAACGTAAGAGTAAGGCTGTAATGTGACAATATGTGTGGAAAGGGCAAGGGGTCTGAATACTTCCCGAATGCACTGTATATTAAGACATTGCGTCAAACTGCGTCACGCTGTATACACTTCCCTACGTATTTATTCGAACAGTGAAGCTAAAACTTTTAATAAGGCTCTATACTCCAGCATTTTGGATTTGAGATCAATTGTTTTATATGAAGCGAGGGTATTTTCATCCATATCTGTTTTATCGTTAAGAAATGAAAGCACTTGATGTCTCTAGTCCCCCCATTTGAAGTGAGAAAGTTACAGACAAACATCACACCCCCCCGAAAATGCTAACCTCCCCTGTTTTTGTAATGTTGAGAGGTTAGTTTGTTTGGGGGTATGATATTTGTTTGTCTGTACATTTTCTGGCATATCCAGACAGAGGATCGAACTGTCTGTGTACATCGCAGCTCAGCTTACAATATGGCATTTGAAACGGGAGACTCTAGTCTAGCAATTACACCAAACACAGTCGCATCTTGCTGTGATGTTCGCGAGTGGATTCAGAGCTCTCAACGTGAAAAAATACAGGCTCATTTTGTAGAATTGAAACAAGACCACGTTCTCTTGGTCACAGAGGGACACCTTAAAGTTAAAGTTGAAGTTGTGTCGAGTCAGAAGGCATTTTAATGGCGCCTGTTCATCGCTCAGAAAATGCTCTGTCATCAGTTATTTGAAATGGTGCCAATTTTCTACTGTCACAAAGTATGATCATGCTTACTTACCAGTTATAAGGTGAAATATTAGAGTAAGTCGTTCATTATTTAATTGTTACTATATTTCAGTAATTTCAAGCCCCATATTTGCCCACTTTTGTTGAATTGGAAAAAGATTTTTGCTCTGTGTACTTGAACTTGTGTTCTCAAAAGTGACTATACCTCAGAAATGTATAACAATTTTTTCCCCGAAAGGTGATATTTTTATTTTTATATTTTTATAGTATAGGCATTACTAAGTATTGTTTATGCCAGTGTTTTCCAACCCTGGTCCTCGAGTAACCCCAACAGTACACCGTTTCCTTGTAGCCCTTGACAAACACACCTCCTTCAACTCATTGAGGGCTTGATGACAAGTTGAATTACCTGTGCTTGTCCAAGTTTACAATAAAAATGTGAACTGTTGGGGGTACTCGAGGGTTTGGCAAACACTCGTTTATGGCCCTTTCATGATAAATAATTACTTTTGGGGTATTTCTATGTAGGCGGAAATCTACATTTTGACTTAAAATTTGACTGGTATAGGAAATCACAAGATAAAAATGTTTGATTGTACATTTTTTTTTTTTTTAAGTATGTTAATGGGTTACTTGGCACATCTATCTCATCATACCCATCTAGTGTGGAGGTGGAAGAGAAAACAATAATAAAACCAGCTGACATTGCCAATCACTTAGATTCTATCTTTTTTAAAAGAGAGAATGTAAACACCAATTCTTCCAAGCAAGCTATTGTTCAGTTGATTGATGATCATGTTATGAGCCAAAAAATTTATATTGCAGTTACCATTGGTATCAGTAGAGGTGTCAAACCTATTGAAGTAATTGCCCAATGGTAAATCTACAGGTGATCTTATGGACAAAATGTTGCTTCGCTGTGTCGCTCCTCTGATCGCAGCTCCACTGAAATACATTGAATTGGTCACAGGAAAAGGATCCATTAACCAATGTAAGCATGCTAAGCTGTGTCCAATCCCCCCAAAAAACAAAAGAGGCTGCGTTTACAGAGGCAGCCCAATTCTGATATTTTTTCCACTAATTGGCATTTTGATCAATCAGATCAGCTCTGTAAAAGATCTGATGTGATTGGTCAAACGGCCAGTTAGTCAAAGAAATATCAGAATTGGGCTGCCTGTATAAACGCAGCCAAAGAACCTCTTACTGCTGCCAATAGTCAGCTAAACGGTCTACTTCATTCACTCAGTAAAGATTAGAGAGTATCTTGTATGAGTATGAGTAAACAAATATGGGAGTACAAGGAAAATAATGATTTGATCATAGCCAACCACCAGATGAACGGAAGAAAAAAAAACATTACACTACCACTGCATTGGCTGACTGATCAATGGGTCAGTGCTGTGGATGATGACAGGTTTGTGGGTGTACTATTTCTAGATTTGAGTGCAGCATTTGATTTAGTGGATCATTAAATACCCTCAACAAATTACTGCATTAGGATTGGGTAGAGTCCTATCTAACTGACAGGAAACAGTTCACCTACAGTTGAAGTCGGAAGGTTACATACACCTTAGCCAAGTACATTTAAACTCCGTTTTTCACAATTCCTGACATTTAATCACAGTAAACATTCCCTGTCTTAGGTCAGTTAGGATCACCACTTTATTTTTAAAAAGTGAAATGTTGGAATAATAGAAGAGAGAATGATTTATTTCAGCTTTTATTTCTGTTATCACATTCCCAGTGGGTCAGAAGTTTACTTACACTCAATTAGTATTTGGTAGCATTGTCTTTAAATTGTTTAACTTGGGTCAAACGTTTCAGGTAGCCTTCCACAAGCTTCCCACAATTAGTTGGGTGAATTTTGGCCCATTCCTCCTGACAGATCTGGTGTAACTGAGTCAGGTTTGTAGGCCTACTTGCTCGCACACGCTTTTTCAGTTCTGCCCACACATTTTCTATAGGGTATAGGTCGGGGCTTTGTGATGGCCACTCATACACCTTGACTTTGTTGTCCTTAAGCCATTTTGCCACAACTTTGGAAGTATGCTTGGGGTCATTGTCCATTTGGAAGACCCATTTGCGACCAAGCTTTAACTTCCTGATGTCTTGAGATGTTGCTTCAATATATCCACGTAATTTTGCATCCTCATGATGCCATCTATTTTGTGAAGAGCACCAGACCCTCCTGCAGCAAAGCACCCCCACAACATGATGCTGCCACCCCTGTGCATCACGGTTGGGATGGTGTTCTTCGGCTTGCAAGCCTCCCCTTTTTCCTACCAAACATAACGATGGTCATTATGGCCAAACAGTTCTATTTTTGTTTCATCAGACCGGAGGACATTTCTCCAAAAGGTATGATCTTTGTCCCCATGTGCAGTTGCAAACCGTAGTCTGGCTTTTTTATGGCGGTTTTAGAGCAGTGGCTTCTTCCTTGCTGAGCGGCCTTTCAGGTTATGTCGATATAGGACTCGTTTTACTGTGGATATAGATAGTACCTGTTTCCTCCAGCATCTTCACAAGGTATTTTGCTGTTGTTCTGGGATTGATTTGCACTTTTCGCACCAAAGTGCTTTCATCTCTAGGAGACAGAACGCATCTCCTTCCTGAGCGGTATGACGGCTGCGTGGTCCCATGGTGTTTACACTTGCGTACTACTGTTTGTACAGATGAACGTGGTACCTTCAGGCGTTTGGAAGTTGCTCCCAAGGATGAATTTATTTTTTTAGGTCTAGGCTGATTTCTTTTGATTTTCCCATGATGTCAAGCAAAGAGGCACAGAGTTTGAAGGTAGGCCTTGAAATACATCCACAGGTACATCTCCAATTGACTCAAATGATGTCAATTAGCCTATCGGAAGTTTCTAAAGCCATGACATCATTCTCTGGAATTTTCCGAACTGTTTAAAGGCGCTTTCAACTTACTGTGTGTAAACTTCGGACTTAATTAATTAATTAATTAATGCATATTTTTCTTCACCTCATCCTTTAGACTGTGTAATTCCTCATGGAAGCAGCCCTGGGCCACTTCTTTATTCAATATATACCAATGTCTTTCCTTATGCCCTGTCTGGAATTCAAGCTACTATATTTGTAAATGATAATACAATTTATACAACAAGACAATCTATTCAACAGGTACAGGAATATCTACAAGTGGATTTGGGACTAACCACCTAGTGGTTAGAGCGTTGGACTAGTAACCGGAAGGTTGCAAGTTCAAATCCCCGAGCTGACAAGGTACAAATCTGTCATTCTGCCCCTGAACAGGCAGTTAACCCACTGTTCCTAGGCCGTCATTGAAAATAAGAATTTGTTCTTAACTGACTTGCCTACAAGTGGATTTGGGACTAACCACCTAGTGGTTAAGGTAAAATAAAAAAAAAGGTGTAAGGGAGTGGGTTTGAAAATAAGAATTTGTTCAGACTTGCCTAAAATGGTTTGTAAGGGAGTGGGTTGGTTTTGAACGCTAATTCAACCTAAGATATGTTGGTCTGTTCTACCAGAAAAAGGCAAACACAACATGGGATGTGATTAAACATGGAGGGAGAGCGAATTGAGGAAGTTTTTCAGAGGAAGTGGCAGAAACCAAACTACTCGGGGTTCAGTTAAACAACTGCTTATCATGGTCAACTCAAATAACTCATCTATGTAAGCGACATCCCAGCTATAAACTCCATAAAGTACATACAGTAAAGTACATACTGCAAACTTCAAGGAGTACGGCATTCAAGAAGTTGGTCTGCTGGGAATCTGTCATTCTGTTGTATTCATGCACACAATGTTATTGGGGGGTCAGCTATTCGACAAGATAAAACAATTATTTAAAAAATGCTCACTTTATTTCACAGTGTACACCATTTAAAACGTCCAAACCCTATTCACAACAGGATTCAGTTGGTAAGAGACAGACATTCAGTAAATACTAGGAATAAGATCTCAACCATCCATGTCTTACCCCGGCAGAGAAGAGAAATAGAAAGAACATTGATTCAGAGCAATAATTGTTTTTTATAGTTTCTGAGAAAAACATCAATCTTTTCATAAATAAATTCAAGCAACACTTTAGGACTACTTGAAAATAATGGATTGTGATATTGTGCATGACTATGGTAGATGACTGAACCAACCTATCTTTTCAGACTGTCAGGGTATTTCTCATGATTATAGTTTATTTTTTTCTTATTTACTTTTGTATATGTTGTGTTTTTCTTTACATGTAAATATGTCCGTCTGTTATGTCTGTTTTTTGTAATCATGTGTTATTTGTGAAAATGTGATTGTATTGTTTAAAGTTTTTTAAAGAGATAGTTCACCCAAATCACAAAATGACATATCTGTTTCCTTACCCTGTACGCAGTCTATGGACAAGGTATGACAACAATCCATGCTTTGGTTTAGTTTGCCTGGCACTGTTTTCAAATGCTAACTTTTTAGCATTTGTGGCACAAATGGAATTTGAGGAGGTCAGAGACCTGGCCGTGTGGTGCCAGGACAACAACCTCTCCCTCAACATGATCAAGACAAAGGAGATGATTGTGGACTATGGGAAAAGGACCGAAAATGCCCCATTCTCATCGACGAGGCAGTAGTTGAGCAAGTTGAGAGCTTCAAGTTCCTTGGTGTCCACATCACCAACAAACTAACATGGTCCAAGCACACCAAGGCAGTCGTGAAGAGGGCACGACAAAACCTTCTCCCACTCAGGAGACTGAAAAGATTTGGCATGGGTCCTCAGATCCTCAAAAGGTTCTACAGTTGCACCATCGAGAGCATCCTGACGGGTTGCATCACTGCCTGGTATGGCAACTGCTCGTCCTCCGACCGCAAGGCACTACAGAGGGTAGTGCGTACGGTCCAGTACATAACTGGGGCCAGGCTTCGTGCCATCCAGGACCTCTATATCAAAGACCCCTGCCACCCTAGTCATAGACTGTACTCTCCGCTACCGCACGGCAAGCGGTACCAGAGCGCCAAGTCTGGGTCCAAGAGGCTTCTAAACAGCTTCTACCCCCAAGCCTTAAGTCTCCTGAACATCTAATCAAATGGCTACCCAGACTATTTGGATTGCCCCCCCTTTTATGCTGCTGCTACTCTCTGTTACCATCTATGCATAGTCACTTTAATAACTCTAACTACATGTACATATTACCTCAATTACCTCGACTAATCGATGCCCCCGCACACATTGACTCTGTACCAGTTCCCCCCTGTATATAGCCTCGCTATTGTTATTTTATTGCTGCTCTTTAGTTATTTCTTACTTTTATTGCTTATTTTTTTTAGGTATTTTTCTTAAAACTGCATTGTTGGTTAAGGGCTTGTAAGCAAGCATTTCATTGTACACCTTTTGTACACCTTTTGTGTTCGTCGGCGGATGTGACAAATACAATTTGATTATATTTTAAAATGTCATTCAAGTCATGGGACCAATATTATATTCGAAAGTATCTAAAAGAAATTGTGACGATCACTGAAGTCACTTGTAGATGATTTGTACATGATGAGCAAATTTTTTGACAAATCGGTCCCATGACTTGAATAGGATTTGTGCCACAAATGCTAAAATGTTAGTATTTGCAAACAGTGGCAGGTAAACTAAACCAAAGCATTGATTGCTGTCATATCTTGTACAGGGTAAGGTAACCAATGTGTAATTTTGTAATTTGGATGAACTATCCCTTTAAAGACTCTTGGAAGATTAGTTCAAAGGAGAACTAAAAGAGCTCCTAATAAAATGTCTCTCTCTCTCTCACTCTCAGTCAGAAATACACACAGGAGATGAAATCACAGCAGGACTGAGAAAATCCCACTATATGAAAGGACTCTGCCAAGGAAAGAAAGAAAGTAGGATAACGGAATAGGGATTGTAAATGTGGAAAAGGGGTTTTGTCATCGAAGCAAAAACAAATTATCCTGCCATTGTTGTCTCTCCACCAGTAGACAATGTGGTTCTGCATGATTTGTGTTAGGAGGGTAATCATGGCAGTTATCCAGGATACATCCAATCTAATGACTTATTCAGCTATTCAGAGCTGATTATTATAGCTTTTATAGATGACGAACCCTCATAATCACAATCAGACTAATGATGAGTAGCTGAAGGAAGCAGCAGACGCACAAGGTCTTATTGTTTGCTCATTCATGTTGTGTAAAATAAAGTTGCAGGCTCACTTTTTGCCAGAGACGGATTAAGGTGATACATGTCTGTGTTAGAAACAGGCTCTTCAAGATACTTCGTTTTGAGCTCATTCCAGATGTTCTAAGATGCCTGCAACCTGTCATTTTGTCTGATATACTGTTTATATAAAATAATTAAACTAATACAGTATCTCATTTGAAACATCCTACTCATCCTAACATCCTACTCATGTGCTCATGTGATGGCATGGGGATGTCTTGTGAATTTGACTGCAGGGAGAGAGGGAGGGCAGGGCTGCACCCTGAAGGTAATGTATTGTGAATGGGTGAGCTAGTTTCCACAGGTAAGGCTGTGTAGATCAGGAATGGGTAACCCTTGGACTGCATGGCCCCCCTTTTGAAGGCCCTCAACTCAATAAAAAAGGATATACTGTATATATTGAAAATATATATAAAACGCAACATGCAACAATTTCAAAGATTTTGCTGAGTTACAGTTCATATAAGGAAATCAGTCAATTTAAATAAGTTCATTAGACCCAATTCTATGGATTGCACAACATTGCACAACATTTGAGAGAAATAATCTTTTTCTGCATATGGAACATTTCAGGGATATTTTTTTTCAGCTTATGAAACATGGGAGCAACACTTTACATGTTGAGTTTATGTTTTTGTTCAGTGTACCGTACCAGTCAAAAGTTTGGACACACCTACGCATTCAAGGGTTTTTCTTTATTTTGACTGTTTTCTAAATTATAGAATAATAGTGAAGACATCAAAACTATGAAATAACACATATGGAATCATGTAATAACCCAAAAAGTGTTTTAAAAAATCCAAATATATTTTATAGTAGTAACCACCCTTTGCCTTGATGGCAGCTTTGTACACTCTTGCACATATGGGTACGCAGACCCACAAGCAAGTGCAGCCCCTCATGATGACTTCAGCTCTTTTGTGGCCCCCACCCCCATCAAAGTTACCCATCCCTCGTTTAGGTAGTAGAGCTCCAGCAACATGCCCTGTCCTGTCTGCATTCCATTCCACAACCCTCTCTCTGTAGCACGGGCACTGGAACATTCCAATATGAGTCAAGATGGTAAGATTGGGGGAGGAATAAAAAGAGAAACGTTCCTCAAGTCTTTGACTACGTTTGAAAGTTGAGACTTCATATAGTACATGTATTTTTTATTTAGCCTTTATTTTATCAGGGAGTCATACTGATGTGTAGTACATATATAGTACAGTAGCACAGTACAGTGTAGTATAGTACGGTTGAGCAGTATAGCACAAGAGGCAGTGCAAAATCATGAATACAGTCACAGGTGTTGTTCCGCCCTGACGCAATAGCATAGGGCCAGTCACCCCATTTACCTGGGACTGTATTCATGATATAGCACTGCCTCGCGTGCTTTATTGCATTTAAAAAATATATATACATCAGGTGGGTCTAATCCGCATTCCAGCCAGTAACTAGTCCACAAGTTACCACCGGCTAAGTCTATGACGTTAAAATGCCTATTTACTCTGTTCCATCAGACTGCACAATCCACTGTGTCGTCAGCCCAGCCAGGCAATTTATAAACTTGATCTCCACTATAAAAAGCATCTAGACATTATCTCACATTTCTTTTACATTTGGAAAACATTTGGAAAACATTTGGAAAACAAATGAAAACATTTGGTTTTCAACAGCGGAGATTTCTATAAACCTTGCTGTCTGGCTCTCTGACATTTGCAACATTGTTTCAATATTCAAATTCGATCTCCAGAGGACCCATTGTAATGAACGTGTCAGGAGTCGGGACCAGACAAACAGGCAGGCAGTGTTTTTCAGCCAGTCAAAATCATAAATCAGTTGGCATCATTTTTATGGAGATATACAACGAAATGGTAAATCAAATCCAAGTGCAGCTAGTTTGCAGTCTTTCCGGCTTCAGTGTGAAGTGATTATGTTCGCTGTGTTGTTGGCTAGCTCCTCTGAACAAGTATCCAGACAAGTGAGCATTTTCTATGCCAGGTGAAATCGCGATAGGTCATTGTTATGGATGTGTCCAAATAAATGTCACTAGAAAACAGCTTTATAAAAAGCAAATGCAGCTACTTTTGCTACTTTGCTGACGTGACTGTAAGCTACCCATAGTTGTCTAGTTAGCAAGCAAGGGATAAGAACGTTGCCAGGACAGTATGGCAATGGAACATTTAGAACCAACGACTGGGTCGCGTCCATGGATACAGAACAAAAATACTGAATGACTGGGTCGTGTCTCTGGCAACTGAACCAAATCAAATCCAATCAAATCAAATCAAATGTTTATTTGTCACATACACATGGTTAGCAGATGTTAATGCGAGTGTAGCGAAATGCTTGTGCTTCTAGTTCCGACAATGCAGTAATAACCAACAAGTAATCTAGCTAACAATTCCAAAACGACTACCTTATAGACACACAAGTGTAAGGGGATAAAGAATATGTACATAAAGATATATGAATGAGTGATGGTACAGTGCGGCATAGGCAAGATACAGTAGATGGTATTGAGTACAGTATATACATATGAGATGAGTATGTAAACAAAGTGGCATAGTTAATAAAGTGGCTAGTGATACATGTATTACATAAAGATGCAGTAGATGATATAGAGTACAGTATATACGTATACATATGAGATGAATAATGTAGGGTATGTAAACATTATATTAGGTAGCATTGTTTAAAGTGGCTAGTGATATATTTTACATCATTTCCCATCAATTCCCATTATTAAAGTGGCTGGAGTTGAGTCAGTGTGTTGGCAGCAGCCACTCAATTCTAATAGAACAAACGACTAGCTGACTTGGGTGGCAACACTAGATTTGTGTCGGGACTATATCTTGTGGAAGGATTTTTTAATTAAAATATGTCAATCATTATTTGAATATGTTGGTAATCTGTTGCATAAAAGTGATAATGACTTCGAAGCCGGTGTTTGGAGGATATATATTGGCACGGTTTGCAGACTTCATCTAGGGCCTAACAACACTTGTGCCAATATATTCTCAAAACACCGGCTTCTCTGGCATTATCACTTAAATAAAATTGCTACCAATTAAATACAATTTAACTCTTCCACCAGAAGATATAGTCTGGACAAAAATCAGGTTGTTAGTTCTTTTGGTCATGTTGCTACAGACGTGATCCAGTCGTAATTATTTCTACACACGCAAAGATCGGGCTGTCTGTTCTAAACAAAATGGTTGCTATGCAGGCTGGATACATAACGTTCTTGGCAATTGCTAGATAGCTAGCCAACTTCAGCTAACTCAGTCACGTCAAATATTGAACCTGGAATGACAGTACACTAGCTGCATTTTTGTTTGTTTGAGCTTTTTTTTTCTATTGGCATTTACTTGGATATGTCAATAATAATGACGTAGGTACGCGATTTCGACTGGCTCAGAAAAAGTTGTCTTGTCTCGTCTGAGCACCGTTCACTAAATGCTAGGCTGGAAGCAAGGGGAAATTATGTGTAAGTTGAGATACATACAAGAGATGATTCTGACAGCAGCATGAACATGACGTTTTTATGGAGGGGTAGTGATTATTTTCAGATGGAACTGTTAGCAGGCATAGGTGTGGCTGTGCCCTGCCAATACAACACGGCTTGGAACGCTGTTCATCCAATCAGCATCCAGGATTCAAACAACCAGTTTTATAATATTCAATAATACACATTGAAAGAGACATTATGCACTAAGGTATCTATCTATACATCAATGAATTACAGTCAACATTAGCAATATGCCTGTCACATTGGCTTCTCTCACAAAAGCTATCACCCTGTATGACAGACAATACCCATTCAATGTTGACGAGTGCATGCCTCAAGGCCGTTCAGTCACTAATATATCACCAAAGCATTGCTGCTGGAAAAATATGAATGTATCAATATTTCAATACCAAGACTGCTGAATAGGCTACTGTATATTGTTCCACAGTATCAACCATGCAATGGGCCATAAAATAATGCAATTGCTATGGGCCAAATCCGCAATGAAAATGTAAAGCGTCATAAATCTGTATATGTCTGGCGTGACCCTGAAACAGTCATTTCTCCCAGGATGCCCCACCATCACTCCAGTGAAAAAAAGGAAAGATAATGAAAATATATTGTAGATTAGAAAGGAGTGCATTCAATCAAACCCAGGGAGAGCCTCAAAAACGTTCTTATCCGCATGTAAAGTAGGAAAAAATTCCAGCTCGTGCTCTGTATTTCACTGTGATAAATAAGCAGTGGTGAGGTTATACATCTGCCTTCTTAGTTTTTCTCTTGGTAGATAAAGAGTTTGGCCTATGAAGAGGAATCAGCGTTCAGGGGCAGATACATAATTTAGTTTCTCAGCCTGCTTTATCCAACCTTTGCCACCAAATAAATACAGAATGTAAAGCCCAGGGGCTCCTCTGCCTCGTTTCTCAAATAGTGGGAAACTCATTCTTCTGCTCATGATTCATTCAGATACAGTGAAGACAGAAATAGCCAATACCAGATTACACACTCTCAATTTGATGCCGATGAGTTCCCGGTGTATCTAAAGGAGTCACAACTTTATTTCAAAATGAATCATACATACAAGCAGCCTTGACTAATTTTGACAGATTCTGACTAGTTGTGTTCTTGCAATGACTAAAGAAGACCTTTGAGTAGAGTACATTCCTCCCTATTTGAACATTGCTCACCTACAGTTGAAGTCGGAAGTTTACAAACACCTTAGCCAACTACATTTAAACTCAGTTTTTCACAATTCCTGACAATTAATCCTAGTAAAAGTTCCCTGTTTTAGGATCAACACTTTATTTTAAGAATGTGAAATGTCAGAATAATAGTAGAGAGAATGATTTATTTCAGCTTTTATTTCTTTCATCACATCACAAGTTTAAACTTCCCCTCAATTAGTATTTGGAAGCGTTGCCTTTAAATTGTTTAACTTGGGTCAAACATTTCGGGGAGCCTTCCACAAGTTTCCACAATAAATTGGGTGAATTTTGGCCCATTCCTCCTCACAGAGTTGGTGTAACTGAGTCAGGTTTATAGACTTCCTTGCTCGCACACGCTTTTTCAGTTCTTCCCACATATTTTATTTTCTATGGAATTGAGGCCAGGGCTTTGTGATGGCCACTCCAATACCTTGACTTTGTTGTCCTTAAGCCATTTTGCCACAACTTTGGAAGTATGCTTGGGGTCATTGTCCATTTGGAAGACCCATTTGCGACCAAGCTTTAACTTCCTGACTGATGTCTTGAGATGTTGCTTCAATATATCCACATAATGGCCAAACAGTTCTATTTTTGTTTCATTAGACCAGAGGACATTTCTCCAAACAGTACGATCTTTGTCCCCATGTGCAGTTGCAAACCGTAGTCTGGCTTTTTTTATGGCGGATTTCGAGCAGTGGCTTCTTCCTTTCTGGGCGGCCTTTCAGTTTATGTCAATATTGGACTTGTTTTACTGTTGACATAGATACTTCACAAGGTCCTTTGCTGTTGTTCTGGGATTGATTTGCACTTTTCACACCAAAGTACGTTCATCTCTAGGAGACATAATGCGTCTCCTTCCTGAGCGGTATGACGGCTGCGTGGTCCCATGGTGTTAACACTTGCATACTGTTGTTTGTACAGATGAACGTGGTACCGTTAAGGCGTTTGGAAATTGCTCCCAAGGATGAACCAGACTTGTGGAGGTCTACAATTTTCTTTCTGTCTTGTCTGATTTATTTTGATTTTCCCATGATGTCAAGCAGAGTCACTGAGTTTGAAGGTAGGCCTTGAAATACATCCATAGGTACACCTTCAATTGACTCAAATGATGTCAGTTAGCCTATCAGAAGCTTCTTAAGCCATGACATCATTCTCTGGAATTTTCCAAGTTGTTTAAAGGCACAGTCAACTTAGTGTATGTAAACTTCTGACCCACTGTAATTGTGATACAGCGAATTATAAATTAAATAATCTGTCTGTTACCAATTGTTGGAAACATTACTTGTGTCATGCACCTGTCCTAACCGACTTTCCAAAACTATAGTTTGTTAACAAGAAATTTGTGGAGTGGTTGAAAAACTATTTTTAATGACTCCAACCTAAGTGTATGTAAAACCTCCGACTTCAACTGTAGGTCCATTACATATTGATATGTGGTTTTAGTTGTTTAAGTTTAGCATTTTTCCATCCTGAAAATGTATTCCATTATTTATTTTTTTACACTGTTTAGATTTAGGCAACCCCGAAAAATAAAGCTTAGGTTGCCCGGCCAAGGATTAAAATGGCAGAAACATTCCTGAATAAACAGTCTATAAAGTATTGTAGCAGTGACCTTTTCTGGTTGATCTGGGATCATCTCCTCTTAGACACCCCTGACACTGAAAATGTATTCTCACCACTAATGTACTTCTGGCAGATTATCTCAGATTATCCCATAACTCTGTCTATAGCCGAAGTCCATACTGCTGGAGTAAGTCTCTCCTGTAAGGGCATTCCGCTGCCCTCAACAACATACTATTTTCCTCATGAAAGTAGAAAAGGAATCTATCAATATCAAAACCTCTCTCTGGGCACAATATGTGAATTGTGATGATATACTGTCAGTGGTGTATTACTCCCTCTCTGGAAAATCTATATGGGAAATATAGGTGTGAAAGCATTCTCCACCATACGAGAGGCAGTCAGTACTCAGAGTGATCGATCTCACGCTCTCATCTGATACTAATCAATGCACCGGATGATTGATCATAATTCTAGCAACCCTCACAGACACATTATCTAAAGTTTCTCTGTGAGATTTTCTCTAAGGCCAATTCCATGTTCAGCTGATGCCGCCATCCATTTCGACAACGTTCACACCTCCAAAAGCAGCTATTGAGTTCTATGTTTTACTGATGCAGCCATCAATGTTCCCACCAAGGGTGTGTGTTTAATGTATTCCTCTTTGAAATCATCTGTGAAGAGTACATAAATACAGCCTACTTGCCAAGATCCATGTTCCATTTGGAACAATGAGAACTGTAATAGAATGACATGTCCAAAAATTCAATTAGTGGGTTTGAGTTTCACAGAATTACATTAAGAATTACATCAGAAACAAACATGGAACCCTAATTCTATTTCGGATAATACAGTGCATTCGGAACGTATTCAGACCCCTTGACGTTTTTCTAATTTTGTTACTTTACAGCCTTATTCTAAAATTGATGAAATACTTTTTGCCCTCATCAATCTACACACAATAACCCATAATGACAAAGTGAAAACAGGTTTTTAGCCATTTTTGCAATTTTTGCAGTATTACAAATTAAAAATCAGAAATACCTTATTTACATAAGTATTCAGACACTTTGCTATGAGACTCAGGAGCTCAGGTGCATCCTGTTTCCATTGATAATCCTTGAGAGGTTTCTACAATTTGATTGGAGTCCACCTTTGATTGAAAATGATTTGGAAAGGCACACACCTGTCTATATAAGGTCCCACAGTTGACAGTGCATGCAGAGCAAAAACCAAGCCATGAGGTCGAAGGAATTGTCCGTAGAGCTCCGAGACAGGATTGTGTCGAGGCAGAGAAACGGCGGAATGGTACCAAAAAATGTCTGCAGCATTGAAGGTCCCCAAGAACACAGTGACCTCCATCATTCTTAAATGGAAGAAGTTTGGAACAACCAAAACTCTTCCACCTGGCCAAACTGAACAATCGAGGAAGAAGGGCCTTGGTCAGGGTGACCAAGATCCCGATGGTCACTCTGACAGAGCACCAGAGTTCCTCTGTGGAGATGGGAGAACCTTCCAGAAAGACAACCATCTCTGCAGAACTCCACCATTCAGGCCTTTATGGTAGAGTGGTCAGACGGAAGCCACTCCTCAGTAAAAGACACATGACAGCCCGCTTGGAGTATGCCACCTAAAGACTCTCAGACCATGAGAAACAAAATGATCAGGTCTGATGAAACCAATATTGAACTCTTTGGCCTGAATGCCAAGCGTGACGTCTGGATGAAACCTTGCACCATCCCCACGGTGAAGCATGGTGGTGGTAGCATCATGCTGTGGGGATATTTTTCAGGGTCAGGGACTGGTAGACTAGTCAGGATCGAGGGAATGAAGAACGGTGCAAAGTACAGAGAAGATCCTTGATGAAAACCTGCTCCAGAGCGCTCAGGACTTCAGACTGGGGCGAAGGTTCAACTTCCAACAGGTCAACGAACCTCAGCACACAGCCAAGACAACACAGGAGTGGCTTCGGGACAAGTCTCTGAATGACCTTGAGTTGCCCAGCCAGAGCCCGGACTTGAACCTGATCAAACTTCTCTGGAGAGACCTGAAAATAGCTGTGCAGCGACTCTCCCAATCCAACCTGAGCTTGAGATGATCTGCAGAGAATAATGGGAGAAACTCCACAAATACAGGTGTGCCAAACTGGTTGCGTCATACCCAAGAAAACTCAAGGCTATAATCGCTGCCAAAAGGTGAATCGACAAAGTACTAAATAAAGGGTCTGAATACTTAAGTAAACGTGATTTTTCAGTTTATAGTTTTTATAAATCTGCAAACATTTCTAAAAACCTGTTTTTGCTTTGTCATTATGGGTTATTGTGTGTAGATTGATGAAAAAACACACAATGTGGTAAAAGTGAAGGGGTCTGAATTCTTTCCGAATGCACTGTAAGGGTGTTCATTTGACAGATTTTACAATAGAATGCTTTGCAAAAACAGGTTGACGAATGAAGATAATAAATAGCATTTTGGTCTTGAGACACACATACTGGCACTAGCGCCTATCCTTTACACAGCCTCAGTTTTTTGTCCTAATTATGATACAATTCCCAAACAGGCTTTTTGTTCTGGCAATGGCACCCTGTCTATATATATAGTTCTATTTTGATCAATGTGTTTTTCATGAAGAATGATCTTTAAATGTGTATATGTTTTACAGTGTTCATAAGAGGCTGTAAGTGAGTGATAACATTAGATATTTTAACTGTCAACTGTCAACTTTTCATTGTTGCACTAACATTAGTCCAACACCAAATTAGCCTTTCATTTACATAGGTCATTTATGTAACAGTATGAACGGTGTTATTCAAATCAAATCAAAGTTTATTTGTCACGTGCACCGAATACAACAGGTGTAAGACCTTACAGTGAAATGCTCTAACCAACAGTGCAAAAAAAGGTATTAGGTGAACAATAGGTAAGTAAAGAAATAAAACAACAACAGTAAAAAAGACAGTGAAAAATAACAGTTGTGAGGCTATATACAGTAGCGAGACTATATACAGTAGTGAGGCTATATACAGTAGCGAGGCTATATACAGTAGTGAGGCTATATACAGTAGCGTGGCTATATACAGTAGCGAGGCTATAACAGTAGCGAGGCTATATACAGTAGCGAGACTATATACAGTAGTGAGGCTATATACAGTAGCGTGGCTATATACAGTAGCGAGGCTATAACAGTAGCGAGGCTATATACAGTAGCGAGGCTATAACAGTAGCGAGGCTATATACAGTAGCGAGGCTATAACAGTAGCGAGGCTATAACAGTAGCGAGGCTATATACAGTAGCGAGGCTATAACAGTAGCGAGGCTATATACAGTAGCGAGGCTATAACAGTAGCGAGGCTATAACAGTAGCGAGGCTATAACAGTAGCGAGGCTATATACAGTAGCGAGGCTATAACAGTAGCGAGGCTATATACAGTAGCGAGCCTATATAAAGTAGTGAGGCTATAACAGTAGCGAGGCTATATACAGTAGCGAAGCTATAACAGTAGCGAGGCTATATACAGTAGCGAGGCTATAATAGTAGCGAGGCTATATACAGTAGCGAGGCTATAACATTAGCGAGGCTATAACAGTAGCGAGGCTACAACTGTAGCGAGGCTATATACAGTAGCGAGGCTATAACAGTAGCGAGGCTATATACAGTAGCGAGGCTATATACAGTAGCGAGGCTATAGCAGTAGCGAGGCTATATACAGTAGCGAGGCTATAACAGTAGCGAGGCTATATACAGTGGCGATGCTATATACAGTAGCGATGCTATATACAGTAGCGATGCTATATACAGTAGCGAGGCGATAGCAGTAGCGAGGCTATGTACAGTAGCGAGGCTAAAATAGTAGCGAGGCTATATACAGTAACGAGCCTATAACAGTAGCGAGGCTATATACAGTAGCGATACAGTAGCGAGGCTATACCAGTAGCGAGGTTATGTACAGTAGCGAGGCTATAACAGTAGCGAGGCTATATACAGTAGCGAGGCTATAACAGTAGCAAGGCTATAGCAGTAGCGAGGCTATATACAGTAGCGAGGCTATAACAGTAGCGATGCTATAACAGTAGCGAGGCTATAACAGTAGTGAGGCTATATACAGTAGCAAAGCTATAACAGTAGCGAGGCTATATACAGTAGCGAGGCTATACCAGTAGCGAGGCTATATACAGTAGTGAGGCTATAACAGTAGCGACGCTATAACAGTAGCGAGGCTATAACAGTAGCGAGGCTATAACAGTAGCGAGGCTATATACAGTAGTGAAGCTATAACAGTAGCGACGCTATAACAGTAGCGAGGTTATAACAGTAGCGAGGCTATATACAGTAGCGAAGCTATAACAGTAGCGAGGCTATAGCAGTAGCGAGGCTATATACAGTAGCGAGACTATAACAGTAGCGAGGCTATAACAGTAGCGAGGCTATAACAGTAGCGTGGCTATAACAGTAGCGAGGCTATATACAATAGCGAGGCTATAACAGTAGCGAGGCTATATACAGTAGCGAAGCTATAACAGTAGCGAGGCTATATACAGTAGCGAGGCTATAATAGTAGCGAGGCTATATACAGTAGCGAGGCTATAACAGTAGCGAGGCTATAACAGTAGCAAGGCTATAACAGTAGCGAGGCTATATACAGTAGCGAGGCTATAACAGTAGCGAAGCTATATACAGTAGCGAGGCTATAACAGTAGCGAGGCTATAACAGTAGCGAGGCTATATACAGTAGCGAGGCTATAACAGTAGCGAGGCTATGTACAGTAGCGAGGCTATAACAGTAGCGAGGCTATATACAGTAGCGAGGCTATGTACAGTAGCGAGGCTATAACAGTAGCGAGGCTATATACAGTAGCGAGGCTATAACAGTAGCGAGGCTATATACAGGCACCGGTTAATCGGGCTGATTGAGGTAGTATGTACATGTAGGTATGGTTAAAGTGACTATGCATATATGATAAACAGAGAGTAACAGCAGCGTAAAAGAGCTGTTGGGAGGAGGCACACAATGCAAAAAGTCCGGGTAGCCATTTGATTACCTGTTCAGGAGTCTTATGGCTTGGGGGTAAAAACTGTTTAGAAGCCTTTTTGGTCCTAGACTTGGCACTCTGGTACCGCTTGCCATGCGGTAGTAGAGAGAACAGTCTATGACTGGGGTGGCTGGGGTCTTTGACAATTTTTAGGGCCTTCCTCTGACACTGCCTGGTGTGACACAGCTAAGCCTCAGTGATGTACTGGGCTGTACGCACTACCCTCGGTAGTGCCTTGCGGTTGGAGGCCGAGCAATTGCCGTACCAGGCAGTGATGGTGCAGGTGTAGAACCTTTTGAGGATCTGAGGACTCATGCCAAATCTTTTTAGTTTCCTGATAGGGAATAGGCTTTGTCGTGCCCTCTTCACAACTGTCTTGGTGTGTTTGGACCATTCTAGTTTGATGGTGATGTGGACACCAAGGAACTTGAAGCTCTCAACCTGCTCCACTACAGCCCTGTCGATGAGAATGGGGGCGTGCTCAGTCCTCCTTTTCCTGTAGTCCACAATCATCTCCTTTGTCTTGGTTATGTTGAGGGATAGGTTGTTATTCTGGCCCGGCCAGGTCTCTGACCTCCTCACTATAGGCTGTCTCGTCGTTGTCGGTGATCAGGCCTACCACTGTTGTGTCGTCTGCAAACGAAATGATGGTGTTGGAGTCATGCCTGGCCATGCAGTCATGGGTGAACAGGGAATACAGGAGGGGACTGAACACGCACCCATGGGGAACTCTAGTGTTGCGGATCAGTGTGGCAGATGTGTTGCTACCTTCCCTCACCAGCTGGGGGCGGCCCTTCAGGAAGTGCAGGATCCAGTTGCAGAGGGAGGTGTTTATTCCCAGGATCCTTAGCTTAGTGATGAGCTTTGAGGGCACTATGGTGTTGAACGCTGAGCTGTAGTCAATGAATAGCAATCTCACGTAGGTGTTTCTTTTGTCCAGGTGGGAGAGGGCAGTGTGGAGTGCAATAGATATTGCATCATCTGTGGATCTGTTTGGGCGGTATGCAAATTGTAGTGGGTCTAGGGTTTCTGGGATAATGATGTGAGCCATTACCAGCCTTTCAAAGGACTTCATGGCTACGGAAGTTAGTGCTACGGGTCTGTAGTCATTTAGGCGGGTTGCCTTCATGTTCTTGGGCACATGGACTATGGTGGTCTACTTGAAATATGTTGGCATTACAGACTCAATCAGGGACATGTTGAAAATGTCAGTGAAGACACCTGCCAGTTGGTAAGCACATGCCCGGAGCACACGTCCTGGTAATCCGTCAGCCTTGTGAATGTTGTTTTAAATTCTTTCTCACATCGGCTATGGAGAGCGTGATCACACAGTCGTCCGGAACAGCTGATGCTCTCATGCGTGCCTCAGTGTTGCTTGCCTCGAAGCGAGCATAGAAATTATTTAGCTTGTCTGATAGGCTCGTGTCACTGGGCAGCTCTCGGCTGTGCTTCCCTTTGTAGTCGGTAATAGTTTGCAAGCCCTGCCACATAAGACGAGCGTTGGAGCCGGTGTTGTATGGTTCAATCTTAGCCCTGTATTTACGCTTTGCCCGTTTGATGGTTCATCGGAGGGCATAGCAGGATTTCTTATAAGCTTCCAGGTTAGAGTCCCGCACCTTGAAAGCAGCAGCTCTACCCTTTAGCTCAGTGCGAATGTTGCCTGTAATCCATGGCTTCTGGTTGGGGTATGTAAATACAGTCACTGTGGGTACAACGTCCTCGATGCACTTATTGTGCACCACACCAGTGACTGACGTGGTGTACTCCTCATTGCAATCGGAAGAATCCCGGAACATGTTCCAGTCTGTGCTAGCAAAACAGTCCTGTAGTTTAGCATCTGCTTCACCTGCCCACTTTTTTATAGACCGAGTCACTGGTGCTTTCTGCTTTAATTTTAGCTTGTAAGCAAGAATCAGGAGGATAGAATTGCGGTCGGATTTACCAAATGGAGGGCAAGGGAGAGCTTTGTACGTGTCTCTGTGTGTGGAGTACAGGTGATCTAGAACTTTTTTCCCTCTGGTTGCACATTTAAAATGTTGATAGAAATTGGGTAGAACTGATTTAAGTTTCCCTGCATTAAAGTCTCCAGCCACTAGGAGCGCCACCTCTGGGTGAGCGGTTTCCTGTTTGATTATTTCCTTATACAGCTGAATGAGTGCGGTCTTAGTGCCAGCATCCGCCTGTGGCACAATCTAGAGACTTCCTTAGATTTCGTGCACCAGCTGTTGTTAACAAATATGCACAGACTGACCCCCCCCCCCCCCCCCCCCCTCGTCTTATCGGAGTGTGCTGTTCTATCTTGCCGGTACAGCGTATTACCCGCTAGCAGAATATCCATGTCATCATTCAGCCACGATTTCGTGAAACATAAAATATTACAGTGTTTGATGTTCCGTTGGTATGATATTTGTGATCGTACCTCGTCTAATTTATTGTCCAATGATTGCACGTTGGCGAGTAATATTGACGATAATGGCAGCTCTCCCACTCGCCTTCTGCCAATCCTTACGAGGCATCCCGCTCTGTGTCCTCTGTACCTGCGTCTCTTCCTCTTGCAAATAACTGGAATGTTGGCCTTGTCCGGTGTTCGGAGAATGTCCTTGCTTGTTGAAGAACAAATTCTAATCCGATGTAAGTGATCTCTGTCCTGATATCCGGAAGCTCTTTTTTGCCATAAGATACGATTGCAGAAACATTATGTACAAAATAAGTTACAAATAACACAAAAAAAACACATAATAGCACAATTGGTTGGGCGCCCGTAGAACTGCTGCCATTTCTTCCATTTCTTCCATTTTCTATGTACGATGCAGGGTAATGACTGCCTTTTAATGACAGCACGGGAAGAAGAACTCATTCTGTTGTTCCTTCTTCACCATGAGAATGAATTTGCCCACACAGTTGTGGTAAGCAGTGAAAAGTGAGAATGGCAGCTCTCAAAGACACCCCCTTCTCACCTTTCTGATGCTTGTTTTGTCTCTGGATTACCTCCTGACTGCAGAGGCACAGGAATCTAAATTGGCTCTCAGTGACCCTTTAAGTCAAGGCACAGTGATTTCCTTTTAATCTAGACATGCTTTGTGTTGCTAGGGCCCGGTGCCCAATCCCCTGCTCTATCAGGCGGTTTTAGGGAATACTTTCTATTAACAGGGAGCACCGACTATTAACAACAGAACGATCATTAGAATGGGCAACAACAACAAAAACACAGCTGCTCTGTGCCGTTACAGGTTTCTCATTGCTCTGGATCTCAATTCAAACTTGTGGACTTAAGGACTAATCAGATGATTGCTTTCTGGACCTCGGGGAGAGGTGGAGAGATGCTGAGGTGAATAGGCTTTGACCTGTGTCAATAGAGGAGAGACGGTTTCGCCCGGGTCGAGTGCACAGTCTCACAGTCCTTTTTTGGGAACAAAGAATATGTCGTAAAGCACACTTCAACTAATCAGCACCTCATAGCCAACTGGAATGTCTTCCTCGATCAGACTCTATAGAATCAGAACAGTGGCTGGGCGAAACAGCAGGCATGCTGAACACAGTGCAAGACCAGGCTCATACGCACACAGATAACAGGGCTAACAGGGATGAGAAGGGAAGGGGATGAGGAATGGAGTGCTTTTGGCAAAGTGCACTTGTTAGGTACTGTGCAAACACATGTGGGTCTATCAGTTCTTGTTACAAATATAGAATAGCTATTCATCTATGCACGGCACAGAGTTTCAGTGTTCAACAGAGGTCAATTACGTCATGTGCTACGTGTTTACACTTCAACTGCATACTGGATATTCATAAATGGCAGAAAAGGGAGAAATAACCTCGATCTGGTATCTCTGTCTGTGTCTTCCGCTATGGCTGAGCTAACAAGTCATGTTTTAATGTTCTGATTAGGCCCAGAGTGTTTGAGGGAGAAAAGAGCATCCCATTATGACCTGCTGTGATGCCATCTCTCCTCTGCTATTACTGAGAGTTCCATTACACCACGTCAGGGAGAAGAGACAGATAAACACTGGCTTCTGCCAGACAGCCCAACATGAGACTCACTATACCAAACCCTCTTAGGAGAATCATTTTGGGCTGAAAGTTTTGATACACTTTCCGTGCGATTTTGAACGTTTTTCAACAGAATAGGGCATTAATGTCTGTCTTGGTAACTACTCAACCGTGAATAATGTACTTTGCAGTCACAGTCATTTTCCCATCAGTGTGAGCACAAGGAAGCGAAAGGCAAGCATAACCAAATATTTAAGAGGACTGTCGACTGCAGTACATATTCAATGCAAGATATTCAATGTGTGTTTTCTAAAGTAAACTTGCAATTTGTTTGTGATCGTGGTCTCTGCTCTACAAAATATAAAATTGACCTTTTTGCATTAATATCCCAGCTTGCCAACAACATCTAACAAGGACTGATAACAAGAAAACCACACAGTTTCTCTCCACACACACACACACGCACACACACACACACACACACACACACACACACAAATCATACCCACTGAGGCCAGGTGACCCTCATTTCCCCAGGGAGAGACAGCCCATTTGTATTCCAGCCACCGCATCTTGGAATCTGCATCCAAATGGGGAGTGAAATATTTATGCTGTAAAATGATGGCACTCTTCATTGTCAATTTACTTGGACATAAAAGTGCATTAGATGGATGGTGCATTCCTGCTCGGGCGAGTCAGAACAGACTCACTCAATGAGGCATCAGATTCCCATCAGTAGCTGGGAGAAAACGAGAGGGGGGAGAGAGAGAGAGGAGAGAAGGAGGGAAATGAGGGGAGCGAGAAGAAGGGAGAGAGGGGAGAGAGATGAGTAGTGAGCTTGGGGAGAATGCAGCAGCAGAGGTCCAGGCTGAAGACTGCCCGATCCCTTAGGCTGCATATGGGCAGAGCTCCCATAACCCCAGCCCTAAAACAATCTCAACACCATTATAAATCCCAAACTTAAAACTAAATGTCAAACGACTCCAAACCAAATACCATGCTTAGACACAGCCAGGCAGGCCTTTATGATGTTACTAATTATTCCTGATTGGACTTGTCTAATGATGACGGTGTGGTTTTAGATTAGGTCTTCACTATTTAAGCCTGTCATAAAGGAATACTTGTTAGAATATTCAGGTAATATATATTGTCCTTTCATGAGAACAATTGTTGTCATAGCCTCGTCAACATACCGGCATGCAGGGCAAGCTCAAATAAAATAAACAACTACAGCAAATCACTGATTGCATAACTATCATGTTGGTATGCATTCTTAAGTATCTAATAGAGCTAGGCACATTTTTTGACACAGTGCAGTTCAAGATATCAGCGATTTGGCTTCAGTGTGAGCGGCTTTACATAAGCCAATCTCAGTCGTTGCCTGAAGGGCTCCACTGACATTCCTTCCTGACTGTGGCATGTTCAGACACCGCCTTTACTTAGGAGGGAGCTGCCTTCGGGGAGCATGGCAGCACTGAAATTACCATCTCATCTCTCACATCTGTTTCTCTCTTTGTCTTCCTGTCTCTCTCTCTCTCTCACAAACAAACACACCTCTCGGGTCTCTGACTCTCTATATTTGTCTCTCTCACTCTCTGTGGGTCAGTGCTCTCCCCAAAACAACGGAACAACAAACACCTTTGTTTTCCTATAAGGAATCCTGGTTGTTCCTTTAAGAGATAGATACAAGCCACCCAAACACTGAACACTTTAGTGTACGGTCACACACTGGCATGTATCACTATTACTAAAGACACTTCAGGGCATGGTCACACCCGTGTTCCATTGACCAAGATGTCCACTTGTTCTGAATCATTACACAGCAACGACATGTCCTCCTCACCACCCTTCTCCAGGTGCTGCTGTCAATGGCCGTGTTCACTTCCCATTGACCTTGCTGTTCTATGAAAATTGAGAGGCTTTAAAAAGAGGCTTTAAAAAGTCAACAAGTCCCTATATAAAACACATTTCCTCTGAGGACACTGATGGATATAGGGGTTTATAGAGGGTTGGACCTATGGGATCGATACTCTATTTGGTCTATTCTGTGGTACTTGGAGACAAAGAACAAAGAGCTGATGACACCATGGGTTTAACTTTTAACCTATATGTCACTTCAGTTTGTGGTAGAATATTTACCTAAGCATGGAGTAATGTCTATCTATTGTTATTTGCCTCACGGCTCACGAACAGAAGTGGGTTCAAGCCAAATGGATTGTTGAAACAGCAAGCCATCTCAATCTAAGCACCAACCTTCTACTTTAGGTGACTATGCTAAGTTTTTGTTTTATTATTTCACTGCCATACTGTGTTCGATCTTGTCTAGCCATCTTGTCTCAAGAGGACCACAATGGAAATAAGTCCCAGACTTTAATGTGTGTTCCCCTCGATGATTTTATTCATGTGCACGTATGGCTTTTTCCAGTTTTATTTGTGCTTGTTTTTTTTTTTTAAATGGTCGAATGAATAAACTAAACTAAACTCAACTATGCAGCACAACTTATTGTGTGATGTTACGACACACATTGTTCGCCATGGGGTTGATCTGAAAGCAGGATATGAACTTTTACTCATATTTTTAGTTTACCCATGATATGCACATCATGAAAATGTCAAGTCCTTTGGCACACATTGTCACACTTCGTCTATTATCTGTTACGCAATCCTTCTTTCCAAAATGCTCTACAAAGCTGTACCTGCTATAGGCAACACTGTTCTGCTGACATTTCTAAATACAGATGTAGGTTTTTTTTGTACCAGTTTCTCACAGCAGGAAAATAATTCTGCATTTTTGTAGGGGTTGAATTTTGTTTTGTTAGGGCAGTGGAAATTACAAACTTTAGAAGCGTTTTTAAACCTTGAATAGACTACAAGTGTGCATTTCCTTCTGTGCAATGTCTCCACAACTACTTTTACCCCCCTTAGCCTGCCTCCACCTCCTCTCCCTTTTATTATATGTCTACTGTATGGTAACACCTGATTTCATCTGGGGGGGGGGGGGGGGGGGGGGACTCCCCAAAGTTATGCCCTGAGGCTATTTGAAGAGAGGGACAGCAAAGCCCCACCCCAGTGTCCACTGAGCAATGGCTTCTCTACAGCATGCAGGTCTGTTGTGCTGTGAACTCTTTGTTCCTGTGGTAAAAAGCGAGAGAGCCATCTCTAATCTAAGAGCTTTTACAGGCTCATTTTTCACCTGTCACTTCCCCCTCGCTCCTCAAGATTACCCTGAAGAAACCCCAGTATACTCTAACGTCCCGAATGGCAAATGATTCTTTACACAGTGCACTACTTTTGACCAGGCAGCTTAGGGGTCTGGTCAAAAGTAGTGCACTACATAGGGAATAGGGTTTGATTTGGGACACAGAGGCCCAGTGTCTGTCCAGGGCTATCAGGCCCACACACAACCCAGAGTAAAATATAATATGTCTGTCTGAGGAGCACAACAGCAACTCATAACTCAAAGATGTTGGTGTCCTTGTCAATAAAATCACATACAAATAGATTGGTCTCAAATGAATGTGCTCTCTCAAGATAAATGTATTGTCAGGTGAGGCTAGGTGCATATAGGCCTCATGGATGTCTCAGAACTGTCCCCCTCCTGTCCATCCCTCTGTTCCCTGCATTGCCTGGGGGTGAAATTCCTTTCAGGGAGCCACAGCCCTTTCAGAGTGATGTAGCCCCTTTTCAATAAAGTTGGGGGGAGGAGTCGACGGAGCTGTGAAGTTTGAAATGTTACAGTGAAGTGACCAGAATTCTACATTTCTATCACGTTGGTTGCTGCTGAAATTAAAAAGTTATGATACTGTACATTACAATAAAGACTGCATGAAAAATGACTATTGTTGAATTATTATGTTAATATCTCATTTCCATGTGGATTATAGTAATTCTAGGGGATAAATGCCACTAAGCACTTGAACATTCATGGTTGTCTCTAATTACGACGACACAAATGATTCCCTTTCACAAAATCTATGCAATTATCGCGCCAATATTGCTATTAGAATTGATACAAGAGCAGAGAGGCTCTGGATTACAACAAAAATGAACCAGTTTAATGAGGAGAGTGATATCCTCTGATGGGAAGGAGCAGGATGAGCAGCGCCTTCAGCAGCACATTACTACGATGAGCAAAGCTCTACATTACTACGATGAGCAGAGCTCTACATTACTACGATGAGCAGAGCTCTACATTACTACGATGAGCAGAGCTCTACATTACTACAATGAGTAGAGCTCTACATTACTACGATGAGCAGAGCTCTACATTACTACAATGAGTAGAGCTCTACATTACTACGATGAGCAGAGCTCTACATTACTACAATGAGTAGAGCTCTACATTACTACGATGAACAGAGCTCTACATTACTACAATGAACAGAGCTCTACATTACTACGATGAGCAGAGCTCTACATTACTACGATGAGTAGAGCTCTACATTACTACGATGAGCAGAGCTCTACATTACTACGATGAACCGAGCTCTACATTACTACGATGAACAAACCAAACTGATCAAATATATGGCCCCCAGGCCAGAAGCAGAGGTACTATTTGTTCAACGTTAGTCTCACGTTTCCCATTTTCAGTTAAAGATTCCTAAAATTCAGAGGTGTAGCTAATGTTCAGAGTTTAGGCTGTAAAACAACACCACATAGAAGGGTGTGGCTCCTGTATACCATGGCGAGTGGGGTAGAGAGGTTGGCCTTTTTTGAGAGGCTGATCTCCCATTGGTCGACGTTGGGCCTCTAAAATAGCATTACCTGAGTCAGGTAGAAAAGTAAAGTCAGTCTGAAGAAAGTTAGGATCGTGTTCTGTTGGTAACATCAGTCTGCAAGGACCAACATTTTCTGTTTGGCAGTTCTGTTTTTCACATCGGCATTTCTCTTCAGAAGGTGGGGAACTAAAAGGCCAACAAGGTGAGTGAGGTGAGTGAAATATCCATATTAATTAGCAATGCCGAAAGTGATGTCTTAAAAGTTCCTCGATGCTTTGGTTTTTTCAATTTTGAAATCTTTTCTGGGCGCTGAGTTGGAAAGTAATTTGTTTGCTGAGATCTTCATCATAGCGGAATCATGGACTTCATGCAATTCAATTCTGTAGAGAAAAAAACTACATATTTTAAAGGAATAACAGCTAATTAGAAAATAGAAAGGAGGCGACTGAAAACAGAATAAGAACCTAATAAAAATAAGATACTAATAAAAAAAATATCCATGTAACCAACAATGATACAGTACAACCTGGGAAGGAGTTCGTCATGTAAGTGTGTGTGTGTGTCTGGTCAGTATCAAAGCTCCTAAGCAGGTTTGTGAAGCAGTAGAGGGATGGTGACGGTGATGAGGGGTGTTTGGTTTCCTCAGGAGGGGGCTCTGAGGCAGCGGTGGAGCAGTAGAGGGGGTCACCGTGGAGGTGGCAAGGCTTTGTGAGTGAAGACAGAGCCAGCCAGAGCAAGCAGTCAGGCAGGCCTCTGATTGTATCCCAGAAAGAGGCCACATTCTCCTACCTGCCTGCCTGGAGCCATGGAGCAGTTATAGGACAGCACAGGCTGAAATGGAGAGGCCAAGTTACACTCCCTTCTCTGCTCCACGCCCTGTCCCTGCCACCCCCTCACCCTCCCTCACCTACTAACTGGAGTCATTAATTACATAGGCCACCGTCTCCTTCCCTCTATACTCAGGTTGAAACTGTTAAAAGAACTTAGTAGTTCTTCATAAACACCATGCAGCGAGAAAGGGCGTGTTGCTGCCTAAAACAGACACTCTGCCATTTTGTTCTCCACGGTGGGAGAAAAGGCATAATTAAATGTATTTAACTAAAGTTCCATAATAATATTTGCTTATTTGACCCAACTTTTGTTTCAGACATAAGATGGCCTGCTGGAGCCCTGCTGTATCGGCCAGAACTTTCTATGGATTCTATCCTTCATTCCACCGGAGTCTGTGTCTTTATTCAACCAGATTTCTGTGAAATGAAGTGTAAGAGACATGGAGCTCGAGCTTTGCACCCTAACTGAGCAATGGAGTCCATTTCCAAAGTGTTGTTGCCAGCAATCTTTAGTACTAAGTCTAATCATTTACACCAAACGATATGAATGGAAAATCTATATCCTGTATAGCTGATATTGCCCTGGAAGGAATGTCATCATAATTTACAACTGCTGATGTAAAAAGGGCTTTATAAACACATTTGACTGATTGATTGCTCATTTCAAATTCATCATAAAATCAAATGGGAAAATGTAAATGTTTTGTAATCTGATTAAAATTCTTATTTAATCTCCGTGTTTGCTTGCACTGTGACTGTAGATCAATGCTACTCTAGTCCAGATAACTATATGCTGAATGACCTAAATATATCCTGTCTCTGACCCTGTCCTTTGTGCAAGAGCTATCCCTGTCCTATCCTTTGTGAAAGAGCTGTTCAAATACTAAACAACATTTCCACAAATGTGTATTCAACAATTTACAGCAGCCACACCCTTTGGTGTAACTAGGGCTGGCACAATTACAGTATAACTGTGTAACCAACGGTTATGGATGAAGACTGAAATGAAAATATTTTTTTTCATTGATCAAACTAACAGCTGACTGAATGACCACAATGCAACAGGAGCACACATAGAAATATAATTAACAGAACAGGCTTGGAATCTCTAACCCTGGCAATTTGACTGGTAAACTCATTGGTACACTTGCAATGGCTGTCTGATATTGTGATGCAATACTTTCTATGATAATGTAGAATGTTCATTCAAATGATCTTAACTGATGTGGCTCATGCAATGGAATGTCTTTTTTGTGATGTCAGTTGAGTAAAATCAACAAAATCACAGCACATATTTTACTTCCTGCTTTGCATTAACTTGAACGGGGACGCCCGTTCCGTTCTATTCATTCTATTTCTATGGCAGCACAGACAGTCAGGAGCGGAGGAGAGGAGAAAATGCGCGTCACTTGCTGTTGGAATGCTAATTACAGTGACTGTCGTCATTTGGCTGGCCAATTACCGCCATCCAAAATACCATGACCGTCACAGCCCTAGGTGTAACACACCAGAACTCAATGCCACAACGTGTTTTTTCATTAGCTGACATGGCTCATCCAAGACTAGCCCACACACAAACACAATGCTAAAGTTCAGACAATGAAGTTGAGCTGAGAGGCCTCAGAGTAACTTCCAAGTTCAATTATCTATTCAGAATGTGCCGCCACACGAACAAATGTAGCACTACTTTGAATCAAATTGTATTGGTCACATACACATATTTAGCAGATGTTATCGCGGGTGTAGCGAAACGCTTGTGAGTCAGGTGCATCTCCTACCAATACATTATAGAGGGCGTGTCCCAAACGGCACCCTATTCCTTACGTGGTCCACTATATAGGGGATAGGGTGCCATTTGGGACATGACCAGAGCGTGAAAGTAGAACACAACCTTTTGACGTCCTCTGACCTCTTGGTGTGCTGCGGGTAGCTATTCATCTTTGAATTATTCTATTTCAAACCCAATCAACATGTGTCTTTACATACTGAACTAGAGAGGAACACGTTTCATATGCAACCTTTTGTCTCAAAGAGTAATGTCTTCTCTAACATCGAAGCTCAACGTCACTAGCTGCAGGCTTCTATAAGGCCTGGTCAGGCTAAAGCTTTTATGTTCAATGGTATTCTGAATGAAGCACAGCAAAACATTACAATCTGGGGTTTTACCCTGTTTCCAGTGGCATTTGTTTGCTTTGGTTGCCTTTTAATCAATTCCCCTTCGGAGAGCTTTTAAAAATGTCCAACGAAGCCATTTTTAAAAATCTCAATATCAAGTCTTTGCTGAGTCACAGTAAGTTCTCAATTAAAATGGTCAAAAATTAACATAAATTGCTTCTTAGCAAAGAGCCATTTCTCATGCAATAACTTTGCTAGGACTGTCTATGAGTGGTCTGAGTGGGAACCGAAAACTAGCTGATATTGGGAGAGAAGTTTGAAACCATTTCTTATTGGTTTATTAACTAATTAATTTACCTCCTGATTGCTGCAGGCCATAACTCCATCCCACCAAAACAGGCAGAACTTCAGGTGGTCTTTTCAAACAGCTCTTACACTAAAAGGGCATTATCATCATTTTCACAATTTCACAGTATTTTTCAATCTCATAGTGTGGAAATATATATAAAACACGGGAAAATCACATTTTTGACAGTACTGGGCCTTTAAAGTAAAAAACAAAACAATCAATCCAAAAAGCAAAGCAACAGATTTTCAGCACAGGGTTGTGGCTCCTCTTATATATAACCATGAATGCACCCACCTGCTCTCATTAGCATGGAAGCATTTTCTGCAGGCCCCAAACAGTGTTAAACAACAAAACAACGACAGGCTTTCATGTACAATGTTACTGTACACAGAGACAGCAACGCTAGGCCGTCAAACAGACAAAAACCCACAGAACAAGAGGAGAGTGCTGGCATTGCTGAAGCAGGGATTGGTAAAGTAGTCTACTGCCGGTCTTCCTGTCTAATGCGGAGGTGGACACCAAACCAAAACACACAAATAGCCTAATTGTCAGCGTTGTAAACCAAATGCCAATAACCACTGACATAGTCAAAGACATCTTTCTCTCACACGGTGTTGGAACAGTTCCAACATAGAAAAGAGAATGTTCCTTACTGTTCCGTTGTCTTATGACTCTATGAGTTCCGGATCACTGCAGTGTTTTGAAAATAGCTTCTACAGCAGCCAGGGAGCACCTCCTGCACTGTGAGTGAACTGGAAACGGGCACTGCTGCAGTAATCATGCCCGTCATGGGAGCTCCCTCACTTCTGTTTCTGCTCCTACTGAGCCCGAGCCTGGGGGAAGACACAGGTGAGAACCTAAAAATGTTCCGCAGAGCTGATACCGTGCTAATCTGTCGGAAACTCATCTTCACTTCTAATGAGTCTGGGGTTTCCAGTTGCTCCACCTGTTGTGTGAAATGAGTTACATGGGTTTATTTTAAAAAGACGGAAAATGTTTCTCATCACACATACAGTACATACTAATTGGGATCATGTGATTCCCCTTCCTGGGACGCTTTAGCACTATGCACCTTAGTCATACCTCTTCCTGTAATGCCACAGCCACAAGCAGTGATTACAATCATAGCATAAGGGTATTCATGTTAACACTGTGCCCTCCTATCCACTCCTAAACACCTCCACAGTGGCGGAGGACATGGGTGTTCACCAGCTGGGTCGTCTGGTGGAGCTGCTGACCTCAAGGGAGTGTGAGGACCTCCTCTCTGCCCTGTCCCACCCAGAAGAGAACATATTCCAGCAGCTGGACCATCTCTCACTGGAGAACAACCAACTGGACCTCCAGAAGAGAGTCAAGAGAGACACTGGTACTGCAGCGCTGACAGTACATCACAACCAAAAGCTCATTCGTTACACTGTGCAAACTCAGCCGGGTCTGAACCATACATTTGCTGTGCTTCTACACATACGTTGATGTACTGAGATGCAACGCAACAATCAAAAGGGCCTAGCTAGCTGTCCTAGCTAAATGCTCTGCTCTAACTCAACACTATATAGTGGGTATATTTATAGTGAGGCATTCAAAGCGATCGTTTATTATCCCAGTCTGTGAGGACTCAGAGGAGAGTGAGCGGTCTGTTCCCCCATGTCCTGTTCTGTTTACCTCTCCCTAGTTAGCTGCAGCAGCGTGGCTGGGTCTGCTGTCTGAGGGCCATATGCTGTATGTTTATCAGACAGGAACAGCGAGGCTCAGTGCCGGACAGCTCTGACAGACTGGCTGCTGAAGCACGGAGAACAGACGTACTACGACAGGCTGTCTCGCGCCCTGCAACACATCGGAAGGACAGACATTGCCATAGGTCAGACAGACAGATACAGTGCATACATACACACACGTGCTCACGCAAACACGCACACAGCACTGGTGACGTCTCATTGAAATCAGTCATCAAAGATATGGGATTCAGCTGCCAGAGAACAACACGATAAGTTAACTTGAACAAATTGTATTTTGACATTATTTCAGTGCACAAGGCTACTACTCATGACTTCAATAACATTGTCTACATACTTAATTCACTACAACAAGGTCCACTGTAATTAGAATAAAAAAATTGCATATTTTGGCTATGTCCGTCTCTGGCATGTGGTGTGATCTAGTGTGGAAGAGACTCCACAGTCGAGTGGCGATTGATCTGAGGTGTAAATGATCTGACAGAGGACTCAGTGGAGCTCACACCACATTCACTACAAACCATCTGGTCCTTTCATCATCGGAGAAAGAGGGGGGTAGAGAGAGCGAAAGAGAGGGATTGAGAGAGAGATAGCGGTAGAGAGACAGAGATGGAGAGAGAGGGGGTGGGTAGAGAGAGAACGAGCGAGAGAGGGGGGCAGGAAGAGACAGACAGAGAGAAATGACAAAAGCGTGACAGCCCAAGAACATCCCTTTAGTCAATACAGTGTATGAAAGCTATTTATTTTTGGATCAGAATGAATGTGTGGAATCTGTGGATACACAAAACACCAATTACCCAGGACCTGATTGCAATTAGGAATAAATCCACTTTGACACAACAACTTCGACTGTTTGTTTACTTTCTTTTTTAAAGTAAAAGTGAGAGCAGTTGCTGTATTGCTGAACTAATTGTATTTACCAAGGCCTGCTTAGTTCAAGTCCATTAACTTATGGAGGGCACCCAACACATGTTACCCATGGTTTCTCTCGGCCTCTCTTTCCCAATGCATAAACTGTAGATGGGTCGTTCCACAAAAAGAGTGTATTTTTCATCCCTGTGCACCAATATTTCATTTTAAAAGCCTGTAAAATTGAATGAAGTACCACAAATAAGCATTGTGACATGTCCATTTGTGTATCCTCTGTCTTCTAGGAATAATTGAATCCACTTATGTCTCCAAGTTTTCACCATCATTGTGTAGCCCTAGTCATTTCTGAAGATGATTATTTATTATTCATGTGATTAGTGGTTCATTTGTCTGTCCCTCATTTTAAGGTCAACCCTGTTGTGTGAACTGAACTCTCGTTTTAATATGATTAAACTATTCTTTAATTAAAAAAAATAATATTCAAAAGCAACATCGAACATCTAAAAGTCAAATCATAGTATAAAATCTGGTGAGCTGGTTCTACAATTTTGGGCCCTTTTCTGGTATTTTGTGGTGGAAAAGTGAGAGGGTCAAGCATAACATGTCAACCCTCTTACCCAAAGACAGACAGGCTAGAAATGTTTGAACAATAATAATAACAACATTTTGTGACACTTGCATTCAATTTCCCCTCCCTGTTACACACAAGCTTCCATTCCTCCTGTCACAAGGGGATTTATGGCTGATTAAAGATGAAATCATCAACCCTGTTGAGATCAACCCTGTTACTTTATTTGGCACATAATGATTTTTGTATTTAAGCTCTTGAGATGGAAAAGCATGTTTTTATGAACTTGAACATGTGCTCTTTTTTGACCAAGTTACACTTCTCAAAAGGTGGAACAACCCAGATACGCCTACAGTGCATTCTGAAAATATTCAGACCCCACATTTTGTTACGTTACAGCCTTATTCTAATATGGATTCAATCGTTTTCCCCCCCTCATCAATCTACACGCAATAACCCATAATGACAAAGCAAAACAGGTTTAAAAAATATATAATAATAACATACGGAAATATGACATTTACATAAGTATTCAGACCCTTTACTCAGTACTTTGTTGAAGCACCTTTGGCAGCGATCACAGCCTCGAGTCTTCTTGGGTATGACGCTACAAGCTTGGCACACCTGTATTTGGGGAGTTTCTCCCATTCTTCTCTGAAGATAAGCTCAAGCTTAGGTTGGAGGGGGAGCGTTGCTGCACAGCAATTTTCAGGTTACATCTTGTTTGATCGGATTCAAGTCCGGGCTCTGGCTGGGCCACTCAAGGACATTCAGAGACTTGTTCCGAAGCCACTCCTGTGTTGTCTTGGCTGTGTACTTAGGGTCATTGTTCTGTTGGAAGGTGAACCTTCGCCCCAGTCTGAGGTCCTGAGCGCTCTGGAGCAGGTTTTCATCAAGGATCTCCCTTTACTTTGCTCCATTCATCTTTCCCTCGATCCTGACTATTCTCCCAGTCCCTGCCACTGAAAAACATCCCCCAAGCATGATACTGCCACCACCATGCTTCACCGTAGGGATGGTGCCAGATTTTCTTCGTCTGAGAGTCCTTTAGGTGCCTTTTGGCAAACTCGAAGTGGACTGTCATGTGCCTTTTATTGAAGAGTGGCATCTCTCTGGCCACTCTTGCCATAATACGGACTTGGTCTTTTACCAAATAGGGCTATCTTCTGTATACCACCCCTACCTGGTTATAAACTAACTGATTGGCTCAAATGCATTAAGAAGGGAAAAAAATCACAAATTAACTTTTAACAAGGCACACCTGTTAATTGAAATGCATTCCAGGTAACTACCTCATGAAGCTGGTTGAGAGAATGCCAAGAGTGTGCAAATCTGTCATTAAGGAAAAGGGTGGCTACTTTGAAGAATCTTAAATATAAAATATATATTGATTTATTTAAAACTTTTTTGGTTACTACATGATTCCACATGTGTTATTTAATAGTTTTGACATCTTCACTATTATTCTACAATGTAGAAAATAGTTTTAAAAAAGAAAAACCCTTGAATGAGTAGGTGTGTCCAAACGTTTGACTGGTATGGTATATATCGGCCATTTTGAGTAGCCATTCACAGTGCCAATGTTGTGATGTCCTTCCAGAGGTGGGGAAAAATATCAACCAGGACAAAACCCTGAGTATGAAGAAGTATGTGGAGGAGTACCATCAGAGAGTCAGCTCCATAGAGTCTCCCCTGGTCCAGTCAGAGACAGGGGAACATCATGTTGACCCAAAGCCCCAAGCAAGGCACGGTAAGGTATAGAACCCCAGGCTAGATAATGGACACATAATTAAGCAACAAGGCCCAAGGGGGTTTGGTTTATGGCCAATATACCACGGCTAAGGGTTGTTCCTATGCACGATGGAACGCAAAGTGCCTGGATACAGCCCTTGGCCATGGTATATTGGCAATTCACCATAAACCCACAAGGTGCATTATTGCTGTTAGAGACTGGTTACCAACGTAAATAGAGTAGTTCATGTAAATGTTTTATCATACCCGTGGTATGATAAAACATACACCATGGCTGTCAGTCAATCAGAATTCAGGGCTCGAACCACCCCGTTTATAATGTATTATAGAGATAATGTGATGGTCATGTATGAGCCCTTGCAGAAAATCTCTACACGGTACTGTGAAGGAAAGTCACTGAAAAAAAGATTTGGTTGCACTAGTTGGGCAGTGAGCCATCAAATGTATTACTAATCATCAGTATCAACTGATGAGGAACAATATTTCCCAGGACAACTGAAATTTCTAAGTTGCAATTATCACCTGTCAAAAGTCAAGTTTTCTCATGGGCATGTATGCCAAGTAAAAAATATAAAAAAAACAGGTGTCTGATACTCCTCTGATTTGTCTGGACTCTCCTGTGCTTTTGTTGAGTAGGTGTTTGTCACTGTCTGCAAAGGAATATGTTGTGCTGTTGTTGAAGGTTGGCAGGCTGAGATCTGTTGTTGTGCTGTGGTTGATTGGTTGTTCTGCTGTTGTTAATTGGTTGACAGTAAGAAATATACCAGTGACGGAGCTGATATGGAGTGACCTGGAGCTGGTTGTGGAGAGGGCTCCTGTCCAGCCGTACCAGCGACGTCTACTGGATGGGGCTTGGCCCCTGGTCTACGGAGTCATGCTAGGCTTTGCCGGGACCTTCCTCATGGGGGTACCCGTCCTCCTCTTCCTCCTGTACATCTCCCGGGGGGACCAGAGGAAGCTACTCTGCCGCTCCTACAAGACCAGGGGTCCGTCATCATCATCACGTGGTCGCTACAGTCGCTCCAGACAGAAACACATGGCTGGGGCTGGAGATGTGACATCAGCAGAAATGGCTCCTCTAAAACCCATTACGTCACATGGAAAGGTCAAGGGATTCAAGCCAGGGGCTGCATTCCCTCTCTCCAAGTCAAGACAATGATCCACTGGGGTACACATAAAGGACAAACGAGAATATGTGAAAAATACTCCTAAAGCTAGTCTACAGCATTTTGTCCTCTCTGTGCTGTGCTCTGATGCCTTTGTTTCTCATCTATACACTATGCTGCATATTCAATTAACAGGCTCACTGTTCAGGTTAATGCTGTAGGGCCACAGTGTTTATTAAAGCAATTCTGACTCAACAATAATGACGTTTCATTATTTGATTATGCCATTACCAATGAGTAATGTAATCCAAGCACTGCTTTCCCCTGTACGCAGCCAGCCCTCGCACTTCAACCTTCCCAATGCAGCTGGACAATGGGCTTTATAAAACACCACTCCTAATTATGATACAAGACGATAGTGATAATACGCTTTCTGATCAACTAATAATAATCCATGCTGTGTTTGGTGGAGTAATAAGCATAACCATCTTGCCGGTGGCTAGACGAGATGATTGGTGTGACTGTGACAGATGCTCTGGAACCGTTGGAAACCAGCTCTCACACCAAAGGTTGTTCCAGTACTCCTATGACAGACATGCCACTTCCCATCTCCCTCCCGATGACTGCACTGTGCCCGTCTCTACCTCCTGGTGGTGGTGACGGCAGTGTGCCCGTCTGGCGTTGAGGAGCAACTAATTACCCAGCCTGCCGCCTGCTCCCTGGAGCCTGTCTGCCCGCCCATACCTCCACAGGCAGTCCCATCCCACACTAATAACAATGCTGCTAGCAGACAATGAGACACAGGCTTGGCAGTGACAACGGCATGGTATCATCTGACAGAGAGACAGAGACCAAATGAGAAAGAAGAAACTAGCCACTAGGCCAACAGAAAGATGAATTGTACGTGTAGGTGTGTAAACTGTACAGTAAACTCAAGCATGCTATTATCTTGAAGCAACAACTCTAATTCATTACATGCAATGTATCATTTTGCTTTCACATACAGAACACTGATGAGACAAACACTTTCAAATAGCCCAACAGGACCCTCGCAGCACTGAAGCACTTAATGCTCTCCATCATTCTTTACTCTCCTTTTCTCTCTTATCCCTACTTTCTAGTTCTTCTATAATTGAGCTAATTACTTCATTATACAAATGTGTCCTAATGTGCTTCAGGAAGCACGCAGCTCAGATTAATTGTGCTGCTAAACAGCAATTACAGGCAATTCGTTTAGAAATCAACATCTAAACAAATGATAGTGCCGAGCTACAGCGGGAGTTGCGTGCGTGTGCAGAGCAGTAAGAGGCCAAGAGGGTATGGACGCGGAACATATTGCACAAGTCGAAGGGAGAACGTTGAAGTCTGACAACAGTTATCACAAGTGGTTTAACAGTACGTGAGGAGACTCCAGATGGTTTTTACCACAGTCATTTTAAACACGTTTTCGTGAACAGAGGCTAAGTAATACTCAAGTTCATTTGATTAACTAGAAAGGAAAATAAAAAAGGCGTTTTACACATATTTCCAAACATTTGTACACTAACTTTACTTCCAAACAAAAAGATGGAACACTAGACCCCCAGGAGGCAAAATTCTTTGCAAAAGTAGGCTCCACTTCTTTTTCTCTCTATTCCCCTGGTACTGTTGACTATGACAGACTCAGCACCCGCTGTGTTGCAGTAGCCACGGGAGAGGAGAGCTGGTGTTCTCTATGCCTGAGTGACCCATACAGAAAAGACAGCATCCCACCTGGGGCCTGTCTCTCACAGTAAAAGACAGCATCCCACCTGGGGCCTGTCTCTCACAGTAAAAGACAGCATCCCACCTGGGACCTGTCTCTCACAGTAAAAGACAGCATCCCACCTGGGGCCTGTCTCTCACAGTAAAAGACACCCAGACAGTACAGACAGTGTGTTGTTGTCACAGCAGGGTACAATAGCTCTCAGGTGGTGGCGGAGCTGTGTGATATGAAAACCATGGCTGGGCCCACTGACTCATGCCCATTGGCAAATGGCCTGAGAGTTGGAGATTTGAAGATTGTTCAATGCATTTTACCATGACATTTCAGCAGCCTCAAATGTGTAAATTGGAGCTCGGTCAATTGTACAGTATAGATTGGTGTTTTGACATTTGACTGCATTCCCTCTCTCCAAGTTCAGGCCTTGTTCCATTAAGAAGCAGGCCTTACCTTCATTTGTAAGTTCTCTCATTGAAAGAAGCCATAACAGAAGTCACGGTTGAAAAAGAGAGAGGAAAATCTGACATCAAATTGACATTTACTGCTGAAGCACAGCAAAATGAGCAAGACGACACTTTCCAGGCACATCCATCCAATCTTATGTAGATCAAATTCCTTTTACAATGGTTTCTTGTGGTTATTTAACAGTCTACAGAGCAGGGGGCTTATCAAACAGGATCCTCTATTCTCCGAGGAGAGCACATCTGTCTCCTGTCATCGGCTCTGCTCAGCAGAAGGAGTCAGAAGTGCTTGTCTCTAATAAAACTAAAGATCGACGGGATGTGTGGCACGCCGAGGGGATGCTCAGGCTGGGGCTCAGACAGAGAAGGCTGGGGTGTCCTTGATATGCTGAGTGTGGAGAGCGCCGGCCGTAGCCGGGCCTCTGGGGTGTGCTTAGTGTCATTAAAAGCTTTATCTTCCTCCATTTGCATCTCCAGTCTTCCGCGGGCCAATGAGGTGACTCAGCACCCACTGGCCCAATCCCCCCACTCAGCCATCAGCTGCCTGTCACTCGACGAGTTCTCCCCCACTTCTACCTCCCTCCCCCTGGCTCAATGCATATGGATCACAGGAAAGAAAGATCACATCTCCATTCAGCTTCTTTAAAGACATGCTGTTTTAAATCGCCTCAACCTCCACTTCCGTGATTTTCTCTCTTTATCGGTTACTGGTTTCCTTTGGGGGAATGAGACACTTCATCAAAGTTTCTATCCCTGATCGGACCAGCTGGTTGAGTTTACAGATAAAGCCACAGTGCCCTCCTGTGGTGATGTTTAGTCACTGAAACAGCTGAGAGGAGCGAAAGCTACACTCAAGCTGAGTCCTTTCTGGTTCTGGAGCCATTAACAAAATTTCACAAAACTATATCCCCTCATATTTTGATTAATCCTGAACAACAGTAAAACCTCCCTGACTAGTGTGTTGTTATCAACAACAGAGAGGTGTGAACAGAGGGAGCGGAGCGTTGGACATTGATGAACACACACCAGACCTGGCACTGTCTGCATAGTGCTGACTGAGCATTGTGCCAGTAACCTAAATGTCCCCCCCCCCCCCCATTTTTTTGTTAAATACAAATATTTGCTTTCATCTCCCTGTGTTTCATAATTTTCCTTGAATTCGCAAAAGGCTGAATGCATCTTACTGGAGAAAGAATCAGAGCGAGCAAAAGAGCGCATCTCTGTCTCGTTATGGGTAAACCATCTATCTGATGCGGTCTGGTCAAAAAGAGTGTGACATTGTTGCCACCCGTAGAATTGAATGAAAGGGTAGCCAGCCAGCACTTGGCCTCCCTTGATTAAAAAAAAGCATAAAATAATAGCCAATTAGCATTGAGCTAAACTGAATGAGCTCAACTGTCTGTGAATGGTCCTGGCACACCAACAAAAAAAAGGTGTCAAGGGAAGCCAGTTTCGATTTGGCTTCACTCCTATCACATCGAGAGCATACGTCATTGACATAAATAACATTTTAAAAAATTCAATTGCTAACATGCATTGGTCAAAACTGAAGTCACATTGTCAAAACTCACACAGAAACAGAAACAGAAGTGTATGTGGACCAAACTGTGAAACATTTTTCATTGCTTTCACACAAAATGTATTCAATGACCACATTCTCCATCATCCATACTCCACCACCTGCAAAACTACATATTTGCAGCACATGTTTTCAAATGCTAACACACCGTTTCCAAAACTGTTAAAACACATTCAAAACAGAATGATGGCAAATGTTGTGCATTTCTGCAGTAACCAGATTGAAACATTTCAACTCAGCAAAAAAAAAAAAACGTCCTCTCACTGTCAACTGCGTTTATTTTCAGCAAACTTAACATGTTTAAATATTTGTATGAACATAACAAGATTCAACAACTGAGACATAAACTTAACAAGTTCCACAGACATGTGACTAACAGAAATGGAATAATGTTTCCCTGAACAAAGGCGGGGTCAAAATCAAAAGTAACAGTCCGTATCTGGTGTGGCCACCAGCTGCATTAAGTACTGCAGTGCACTCCTCATGGACTGCACAATATTTGCCAGTTCTTGCTGTGAGATGTTACCCCACTCTTCCACCAAGGCACCTGCAAGTTCCCGGACATTTCTGGGGAATGGCCCTAACCCTCACCCTCCAATCCAACAGGTCCTAGACGTGCTCAATGGAAATGTGATCCGGGCTCTTCGCTGGCCATGGCAGAACACTGACATTCCTGTCTTGCAGGAAATCATGCACAGAATGAGCAGTATGGCTGGTGGCATTGTCATGCTGGAGGGTCATGTCAGGATGAGCCTGCAGGAAGGGTACCACATGAGGGAGGAGGATGTCTTCCCTGTAACGCACAGCGTTGAGATTGCCTGCAATGACAACAACCTCAGTCCGATGATGCTGTGACACATCGCCCCAGAACATGACGGACCCTCCACCTCCAAATCGATCCCGCTCCAGAGTACAGGCATCGGTGTAACGCTCATTCCTTCGACGAAAACACGAATCCAACCATCACCCCTGGTGAGAAAAAAACGTGACTTGTCAGTGAAGAGCACTTTTTGCCAGTCCTGTCTGGTCCAGCAACGGTGGGTTTGTGCCCATAGGCAACGTTTTTGCCGGATGATGTCTGGTGAAGACCTGCCTTACAACAGGCCTACAAGCTCTCAGTCCAGCCTCTCTCAGCCTATTGCGGACAGTCTGAGCACTGATGGAGGAATTGTGCCTTCCTGGTGTGACTCGGGCAGTTGTTGTTGCCATCCTGTATGTGATGTTCGGATGTACCGATCCTGTGCAGGTGTTGTTACATACACGTGGTCTGCCACTGCGAGGACGATCAGCTGTCTGTCCTGTCTCCCTGTAGCACTGTCTTAGGCGTCTCACAGTACAGACATTGCAATTTATTGCCCTGGCCACATTTGCAGTCCTCATGCCTCCTTGCAGCTTGCATATTCACGCAGATGAGCAGAGACCCTGGGCATCTTTCTTTTGGTGTTTTTCAGTCAGAGTCAGTATAAAGGCCTCTTTAGTGTTCATAACTGTGACCTTAATTGCCTACCGTCTGTAAGCTGTTAGTGTCTTAACGACCGTTCTACAGGTGCATGTTCATTAATTGTTTATGGTTCATTGAACAAGCATGGGAAACTGTGTTTAAACCCTTTACAATGAAGATCTGTGAAGTTATTTAGATTTTTACGAATTACCTTTGAAAGACAAGGTCCTGAAAAAGGGATGGGTTTTTTTCTGCTGAGTTTAGACAAATCAGCAGAATATTTAAGAATTCCAAACACAGCTGATTGCAAATTCAGCATAAAAAGCCTACCCAAGCCTATCCTTTTTTTAGTCTCGTTACCAAAAAGACAAAAGAGGACGGCTTCGGGAGGATTTAGTTTGGAAACATGGATCAAGGAAGACAGACAGATTGGTGGGGAAATAAGAGTGACAGAGAGAGGGAGAATGCATGGAGGACAAAGGAGAGGAAGACCAAGAGCGGTGGTCTCTGATGAGATAAGGGCCACAATTATTGACCATGTTGTAAACCATGGTCTCTCTTTGAGAGGCTGGTTTAAGGGTGCAACCAAATCTGCAGCTGCATCAATAGTACAAATTATCCGGCAAAACAACCGGTGAGATGTGCATCCTTCAATGATAATTAACTACATATTACAGTACAATACAGTATGTTCACATTTTTACATGTACTGACATTTTGAAATATATTGATTGTTTTGTATTTTTCAGTAGGATCCAAAGGTTGCCTCCCACAGGGGGAGAGGCAGAATATTATCAGATGCGTAGGAAATTGCCATTGTCAACATGGTAATTGGAAACATTGCAATAAAACTGTGGAAAATTTGGGACAAAGTGCAGGCAGACAATATCACTTTTGGGAATGTGAATACGATCAGTACAACGACAATGGCCAGAGTCCTAGAGGAACATTAAAATAAGGATGAATCAGTTGTACACTGTAACCTTTGAGAGAAAGGGTGAACGTGTGAAACAACTCTGGTATCAGTATGTCCAGGTAAGATGTCTGTTCAATAACCAAACCGACTACATACACAGCTATGCATAATGTAAAGTACTGTAAAACCTGTGGATTTACTGTATTTTAGAGTAATGGAGATGGAAGCCAGGCAAACTGCACATACATTCATCTTTGTGGATGAAGCTGGATTCAACCTGGCAAAAACACGCAACAGGGGAAGAAATGTGATTGGACAGAGTGCAACCATGGATGTCCCAGGCCAGAGAGGAGCTAACATCACAATGTGTGCAGCACTGTTACACAAACCACTCATTGGTCCCTACAATACAGAGAGGCTCATTTATTTTCTGGATGACCTGCATAATCGACTTGTGCCAGAGGAGACTGGGGCAAGAAACTCCCCTACCTTCCTTGTTGTGCGGGATAATGTGGCAGTCCAACACTCTGCTGCAGTCACATCCCAAGATGTCAGTACTATTCCTGCCTCCATACTCCCCCTTCCTAAACCCCATAGAAGAGTTTCTCTCTGCGTGGAGGTGGAAGGTTTATGACCACCATCCACATGACCAGATGTCCTTACTGGATGCCATGAATGCGGGGGGTGGAAACACTTCTCCTGAAGACTGCCAGCGTTGGATTAGACATTCCAGAAGGTACTTTCCAAGATGGATCGCCAGAGAAGATATAAGATATGATGTTGATGAGAACTTAGGGCCAGATGCAGGAGAGAGGGAGAACTAGAACCCTCACAGTACTGTACAGTATGAGAATTATACTATACATGTTGATGAGAACTAGAACCCTCACAGTACTGTACAGTATGAGTGATTATACTATACATGTTGATGAGAACTAGAACCCTCACAGTACTGTACAGTGTGAGTGATTATACTATACATGTTGATGAGAACTAGAGCCCTCACAGTACTGTACAGTATGCGTGATTATACTATACATGTGGGTGAGAACTATAACCTTCACAGTACTGTACAGTATGAGTGATTATACTATACATGTTGATGAGAACTAGAGCCCTCACAGTACTGTACAGTATGAGTGATTATACTATACATGTTGATGAGAACTAGAATCCTCAAAGTACTGTACAGTATGAGTGATTATACTATACATGTTGATGAGAACTAGAACCCTCACAGTACTGTACAGTATGAGTGATTATACTATACATGTTGATGAGAACTATAACCTTCACAGTACTGTACAGTGTGAGTGATTATACTATACATGTTGATGAGAACTAGAGCCCTCACAGTACTGTACAGTATGAGTGATTATACTATACATGTTGATGAGAACTAGAGCCCTCACAGTACTGTACAGTATGAGTGATTATACTATACATGTTGATGAGAACTAGAACCCTCACAGTACTGTACAGTATGAGTGATTATACTATATATGTTGATGAGAACTATAACCTTCACAGTACTGTACAGTATGAGTGATTATACTATACATGTTGATGAGAACTAGAGCCCTCACAGTACTGTACAGTATGAGTGATTATACTATATATGTTGATGAGAACTAGAACCCTCACAGTACTGTACAGTATGAGTAATTATACTATACATGTTGATGAGAACTAGAACCCTCACAGTACTGTACAGTATGAGTATTATACTATACATGTTGATGAGAACTAGAACCCTCACAGTACTGTACAGTATGAGTAATTATACTATACATGTTGATGAGAACTAGAACCCTCTCGGTACTGTACAGTATGAGTGATTATACTATACATGTTGATGAGAACTAGAACCCTCACAGTACTGTACAGTATGAGTAATTATACTATACATGTTGATGAGAACTAGAACCCTCACAGTACTGTACAGTATGAGTGATTATACTATACATGTTGATGAGAACTAGAATCCTCACAGTACTGTACAGTATGAGTGATTATACTATACATGTTGGTGAGAACTATAACCTTCACAGTACTGTACAGTATGAGTGATTATACTATACATGTTGATGAGAACTAGAACCTTCACAGTACTGTACAGTATGAGTATTATGCTATACATGTTGATGAGAACTAGAACCCTCACAGTACTGTACAGTATGAGTGATTATACTATACATGTTGATGAGAACTAGAACCCTCACAGTACTGTACAGTATGAGTGATTATACTATATATGTTGATGAGAACTAGAACCCTCACAGTACTGTACAGTATGAGTGATTATACTATACATGTTGATGAGAACTAGAACCCTCACAGTACTGTACAGTATGAGTGATTATACTATACATGTTGATGAGAACTAGAACCCTCTCGGTACTGTACAGTATGAGTGATTATACCATACATGTTGATGAGAACTAGAACCCTCACAGTACTGTACAGTATACGTGATTATACTATACATGTTGATGAGAACTAGAACCCTCACAGTACTGTACAGTATGAGTATTATGCTATACATGTTGATGAGAACTAGAACCCTCACAGTACTGTACAGTATGCGTGATTATACTATACATGTTGATGAGAACTAGAACCCTCACAGTACTGTACAGTATGAGTATTATGCTATACATGTTGATGAGAACTAGAACCCTCACAGTACTGTACAGTATGCGTGATTATACTATACATGTTGATGAGAACTAGAACCCTCACAGTACTGTACAGTATGAGTGATTATACTATATATGTTGTTGATGGGAGTTTTTTTGTAATTATTATTGCAGCCCTGGAATTTCAGGAATTCGTTTTTTGTTTCAATTTTTTTTTTTTTTCACAAGTAAATTACTACATGCAAAGATATAGAAGAAATAAAGGCTGTTGAAGCAAATTGCTGCATTTCCGAATCATTATTGTTACATATACTTTAGTACAGTCAATAAAGTGAAAAATGTGTTATTAATATTCTATAATGAAATACTGATTTACGTGAAAAATCATTCAAAAGTCAAAGAGAAGTTAATAATTTATGTTTTTAGGTCAGTGTGTTATGAGTGACAATGTATGCTTTCTGAGTGAGAATTGTTGCCAGTGTTATGGTCAAACGAGCTTATTTTGAGACATGTATGAAGTGTTTTGGTGGTTTGAGTGAGTTTTGGAGGTGAGATCAACTGTTTGGCCAAGATGCATGTTGGTAATGCAGACTGTGTGAAGAGTTTTGGTGGTTTGAGTGAGTTTTGGAGGTGAGATCAACTGTTTGGCCAAGATGCATGTTGGTAATGCAGACTGTGTGAAGAGTTTTGAAAATATGGCTTCAGTATTGACCGATGCTTGTTAGCAATTGAAAAAAAATGAATTGTTGCGTCTCATTGTGTTGTCTTCCGGTGGCTAGCTAGCTAAAAGTGTCCCTTTCCAAAATTAGCCATGGATGGAGATAGTGATTTGGACTTGTGATTTTACTTAATTCTCCACACTGGCCAATTACTATAATGGCGATTCTGATCCAACCATTAATTCATACATGGTGCCCCTGACCTGAGAGGACGGAAGTTCAATATGTAGCTAGATGTAGAAGGCTAATGTTATCTAGCGAACGTTGCACAAGAAAGGAAGTTAGGCTAGCGAGCAAGCTTCTTAGCCAGGTAGCCTAGGACAACAAAAAATAAAAGTGTGTACTGTATGACAGATTCATAGATTGTTAAGTCAAGATGAAAGAGGAGGATGGCATTGTCGTTTCTCTACAAGTAGGGTGAGCCAACATGTTTTTTGCTATTTGCATGAAGCACACACACATAAATCAGAACCATGGACAACCACATATTTAGCTTACGTTGATAAGACTAAATGGTTTTTGGTATCTTTTATCTGTCACTGTTTTACACTAAGCAGAGGTGATTTGATGTTGAAATGGTGCTGCATTGGGGGAGGCAGCTCCTGTTTTCTTTGTGACTTGCGGTAACTTTCCTTGGTTCTAAATCAATAGTTGTTTAGTGGCCCGAAAATGTTGGAAACATTAACTTGCTGGACCATGCTGTAGGTCATGTAACTGTTTGTTACATGCAATATGCTTTGTGGACTCCACCAGACAGATGTTGCTCTCCGGTTTTGTGATGAAACAAAGCTGTGGTTGAATTTATTCTGCCACTGTGTCTTCTTATTGTCTCGGCCTTTAGGCCTATATATCATGGTCACAAGGCATATGAACTAACAGATAATAGAGCAAGCAACGCAATTATCACAACACACAGGTTGTAATATGGCATTCTTCTGGCTTGGCTTCCCTAGTGATTTTACCTACTCACCGATACGACTGGTTCAAATACCTAAGGTGAAAAATTTCCCGGTGTGCCCTTGAGCAAGGCATTAAACCTAATTTGCTCCAGGGGCGCGGTACTACTATGGCTGACCCTGTAACACACATTTCCCAGCACCTATCTGGTGTATGTGACAATAAAACAGAAAAAATATATACAAAAATCTGAGTGCCCAGGGGATAATGACCAATCTAGCCCCATATACAAGCTGAAAGTCAAGAGGAATGTAGGACTGAGGAATGAGGCACTCAGTCTCTCACATTTCAGTCCAGACATACTTAAGATGAAGAACCAGGCCATGGTAGAGATCAGACTGATGTTACAGATCTACACTGCCTTCGGAAGGTATTCAGACCCATTGACTTTTTCTACGTTTTGTTACGTTACAGCCTTATTCTAAAAATGATCAAATAGTTTTTCCCCACCTCAATCTACACAAAATACCCCATAATGACAAAGCAAAAACAGGTTTATAGAAATGTTTGCACCTCTATTTAAAAAATATATATAAATGTACATAAGTATTCAGAGCCTTCGCTATAAGACTAGAAATTGAGCTCAGGTGCATCCTGTTTCCATTGATCATCCTTGAGCTGTTTCTACAACTTGATTGGAGTCCACCTGTGGCTAATTGAATTGCTTGGACATGATTTATAAAGGCACACACCTGTCTATATAAGGTCCCACAGTTGACAGTACACAATACAGTACCAGTCAAAAGTTTGGACACACCTACTTATTCAATGGTTTTTCTTTATTGGTATTATTTTCTACATTGTAGAATAATAGTGAAGACATCATAACTATGAAATAACACATATGGATTCATGTAGTAACCAAAAAAGTGTTAAATCAAAATATATTTTATATTTGAGATTCTTGCCTTGATGACAGCTTTGCACACTCTTGGCATTCTCTCGAACAGTTTCACTTGGAATGCTTTTCCAACAGTCTTGAAGGAGTTCCCACACATGCTGAGCACTTGTTGGCTGCTTTTCCTTCACACTGTGGTACAAACCACAAACCATCTCAATTGGGTTGAGGTCAGGTGAATGTGGAGGCCAGGTCATCTGATGCAGCACTCAATCACTCTCCTTGGTCAAATAGCCGAATATTGCAGATGTAGGTAGATCTTACTGTGAAATGCTTACTTACAAGCCCTTAACCAACAATGCATTTCAAAAAAGAGTTAAGAAAATATTGAATAAATAAACTCAAGTAAAAAATAATAAAAAGTAACACATTAACATAACAATAACAAAGCTATATACAGGGGGTACCAGTACCGAGTCAATGAGCAGGTTAGTCGGGGTAATTTGTACATGTAGATAGGGGTGAAGTGACTATGCATAGATAATAAAGAAGTTTTAGAAATGGAAGACGTTTGGAACCACGAAGACTCTTACGAGAGCTGGCTGCCCGGCCAAACTGAGCAAGAACCCAATGGTCACTCTGACAGAGCTCTAGAGTTCCTCTGTGGAGATGGGAGAACCTTCCAGAAGGACAACCATCTCTGCAGCACTCTTTATGGTAGAGTGGCCAGATGGAAGTCACTCCTCAGTATAAAGCCATGACAGCCCGCTTGGAGTTTGCCAAAAGGCACCTAAAGGCTCTCAGACAATGAGAAACAAGATCAAAGCATCACGTCTGTAGGAAACCTGGCACGATCCCTAAGATGAAGCATGGTGGTGGCAGCATCATGCTGTGGGGCAGGGCCTGGTAGACTAGTCAGGATTGAGAGAAAGATGAACGAAGCAAAGTACAGAGAGATCCTTGATGAAAACCTGCTCCAGAGCGCTCAGGGCCTCAGACTGGGGCGAAGGTTTACCTTCCAACAGGACAACGGCCCTAAACACACAGCCAAGACAACACAGGATTGGCTTCTGGACAAGTCTCAATGTCCTTAAGTAGCCAGCCAGATCCCGGACTTGAACCCGATCGAACATCTCTGGAGAGACCTGAAAATAGCTGTGCAGCGACACTCCCCATCCATACCCAAGAAGAATCAATGATGTAATCGCTGCCAAAGGTGCTTCAACAAAGTACTGAGTAAAGGGTCTGAATACCTATGTAAACGGGATCTTTTAGTGGTTTTGCAAAACTGTCTAAAAATCAGTTTTTTCTTTGTCATTATAGGGTATTGTAGGGTATTCTGATGATGGGAAAAAAAATGATTTTAATCAATTTTAGTATAAGGCTGTAACGTAACAAAATATGGAAAAAGTGACCAGCATGTTGCACCCCCACAATCTTCTCTCCCCATTACTATTCACCCAGGCCTACAGAAATAATTGTCATGCATGATTTAAAACATGAATGAAGTAATTGTGCACAAGTTATTGGATTATCGCTGAGCAATAAACACACATAGCCAATGATGACATGCTGTCGCAACACATTATGTGGTTTCCTGTTTTACTGTAGGTTCTAATGACATCCCTTGACGTTCCACCACACAGCACAGCTTTACATTGTCCAATCTCATTTCCCTGCTGTTCAATACTGAACAACCCAATAAGGAGACACAATCTGGATATATTTTAATCATGTTGAGCTTTATCTAATGAGCAGACTGGAGAACCCACCTGCCAGTCACTGTAATGAGTTGAAAACATAAAATACAAGTGTGTTTTATTGTAACACCAGATAGGTGCAGTGAAATGTGCTGTTTTATAGGGTGAGGCATAGTTGTACAGCAGACCTGGAGCAAATTAGGGTTAAATGCCTTGCTCAAGGACACAGATTTTTTATTTTTGGGGGGATCGGGTTAGGCTAGGCTAGGCTACCTGCCAACGCTAGGCTACCTGCTGCAATGATCACTCACATCAGATATCAATCGCTCACACATCTGCCCCTACTCTATTATCAGGCCTTTGTCTTTTGAATGTCAATGTGTCATTATGTCATCATGGTTCTCAGTAAACATGTAATAAAGTATTTAAGGTGACTTAGATTTAATCAAAACAAAAATCCCAATTATTATTTATACTTTCATTATTTTCCTACCTCTGGTTTTAGCAAGGATACATATCTAAGGGATTATGATTAATATACTTATGAAGTCAGAAGTTTACATGCACCTTAGCCAAATACATTTATACTCAGTTTTTCACCATTTCTGACATTTAATCCAAGGAAAAATTCCCTGTTTTAGGTCAGATAGGACCACCACTTTATTTTAAGAATGTGAAAGGTCAGAATAATTATTTATTTCAGCTTTTATTTCTGTCATCACATTCCCAGTGGGTCAGAAGTTTACATACACTCAATTAGTATTTGGTAGCAATGCCTTTAAATTGTTTAACTTGGGTCAAATGTTTCAGGTAGCCTTCCACAAGCTTCCCACAATAAGTTGGGTGAATTTTGGCCCATTCCTCCTGACAGAGCTGGTGTAACTGAGTCAGGTTTGTAGGCCTCCTTGCTCGCACACGCTTTTTTCAGTTCAGCCCACACTTTCTATATGATTGAGGTCAGGGCTTTGTGATGGCCACTCCAATACTTTGACTTTGTTGTCCTTGAGCCATTTTGCCACAACTTTGGAAGTATCCTTGGGGTCATTGTTCATTTGTAAGACCCATTTGCGACTAAGCTTTAACTTCCTGACTGATGTCTTGAGATGTTGCTTCAATAAATCCACATAATGTTCCATCCTCATGATGCCATCTATTTTGTGAAGTGCACCAGTCCCTCCTGCAGCAAAGCACCCCCAAAACATGATGCTGCCACCCCCGTGCTTCACGGTTTGGACGGTGTTCTTTGGCTTGCAAGCCTCCCCATTGTTCCTCCAAACATAACGATGGTCATCAGTTCTAATTTTGTTTCATCAGACCAGAGGACATTTCTCCAAAAAGTACGATCTTTGTCCCCATGTGCAGTTGCAAACCGTAGTCTGGCTTTTCTATGGCGGTTTTGGAGCAGTGGCTTCTTCCTTGCTGAGCGGTCTTTCAGGTTATGTCGACATAGGACTCATTTTAATGTGGATATAGATACTTTGTACCTGTTTCCTCCAGCATCTTCACAAGGTCCTTTGCTGTTGTTCTGGGATTGATTTGCACTTTTCGCACCAAAGTACGTTCATCTCTAGGAGACAGAGCGCATCTCCTTTCTGAGCGGTATGACGGCTGCGTGGTCCCATGGTGTTTATACTTGCGTACTGTTGTTTGTACAGATGAAAGTAGTATCTTCAGGCATTTGGAAATTGCTCCCAAGGATGAACCAGACTTGTGGAGGTCTACAATTTTCTTTCTGTCTTGGCTGATTTCTTTTGATTTTTCCCATGATGTCAAGCAAAGAGGCACTTAGTTTGAAGGTAGACCTTGAAATACATCCACAGGTACACCTCCAATTGACTCAAATGATGTCAATTAGCCTATCAGAAGCTTCTAAAGCCTTGATATCATTTTATGGAATTTTCCAAGCTGTTTAAAGACACAGTCAACTCAGTGTATGTAAACTTCTGACCCACTGGAATTGTGATACAGTGAATTATAAGTGAAATAATCTGTCTGTAAACAACTGTTGGAAAAATAACTTGTGTCATGCACAAAGTAGATGTCCTAACCGACTTGCCAAAACTATAGTTTGTTAATAAGAAATTTGTGGAGTGGTTGAAAAACAAGTTTTAATGACTCCAACCTAAGAGTATGTAAACTTTTGATTTAAACTGTATATTGACTGATGAGACTTAGCTACATAGCATTTTAGATAATGTTTAGATTTATCTGAGAAACCATGCATGAAAAATTAAATTAAATGTAATTAATCACATGCTTCGTAAAAAAAAAAACAGGTGTAAACAACAGGTGTAGACTAACAGTGAAATGCTTACTTTACGGGCCCTTCCCAATAATGCAGGGAGAAAAATTGAAAAATTGCATAAAAAGGTTTTTCCCTCAGCCTCAAACGGCCCTCTTTACAATACATCCAAATGTTTGTTATCACATAATTATTGCAGAAAGGTCAATGTAATGTGGAAAAATACAAAGGTTGTAGCAAGGCAGCTATAGTTATGCAAGAGCTCTATGTACATTTACAGAATATTACCATTTTATAGCATGATAAATAAACTATTTTTATTTTGAGGATCAAGGAAGAATTGCATCATGATATTCTTTATCCAGAATCTTATTCAGTCTTATTGATTTGTGTTAAGCTTGGTGTTGACAGCGATGAATTAAATCATTGTGTTAACAGTAAAAATATTTATCATATCACAATGTGTCCAATCGCAAAATAACCAGCTAGTGTCCATAATTTAAATCTTATTACAGAGATTCAATCTTAAATAAAACACTGTTCCAAGCTAAAATGTGATACTATCTGTGGAAATGGGTCAACTATTCAACAACAAGTTTGATTTGACAGGCTCTAAAATTGAAATACTCTCAGAAAACAACAGACAGGGACTGGGCCCTTATTCTGTTGTTTTGGAGGCCGAATGGAATACAGTATTTTACATTGAGCCGTGGACCAGTGGTGTGATCGTATAACTGGGCGTTAAATAATTAACCGTCCTCTTACCAGGAGCAGCCTCTGTAATTTTAGACCTTAATTAATCACCCGGGAAACGCTCCATTCTTGGAACCATTTATTTGCCAACAGACTCGTGGAGAGGGACAATAGACATTAATTAATACTAGATATCAGTGGTCAAATGTGCCCCCATTCAAGACTGTAAACACACCCTGTCCAAAATGCGAGGCATACGACAGCATTTTGCTGAAATGGCACGACCAAGATTTATGATCCCCTTGGCTGTAAAAAATGCCTGTTAACAAAGCTCCATAATGTAGATCTCCCTAACACAAACACACGCCTGTTATCCCAGACCGACGCATATGCATAAGATGAATTGTAGTCTGTTGGTCAATGTCAAACTAATGTTACTTAAATTTCGCAAGTGTTTTATAATGCTCCATCATTCTTAGGCAGCGTAGAGAAGATGGGATAACATTCTGGTTCTATTTCAAGCCAGGCTGATACCTAGATAGCCCATATCCCATTTGGGGCAGCAGTGGCCTCTAATGCGATTTCTCCTCCCTCCCAGGTTGTTATTTAAGTGCTGCAAATGTCAATCTCAATTCTAATGCAAAGGTCAAACCCAACATTTTGCTGAGGATGGCAGCTCCAAAAAAAAGTCTGCCTAACAGTCTACAGATACAGTCTCTCAAGTACCGAGAAGAAAATCATTTGTGTCAACAATTCCAGAGTCATATACAATACAATATAGATATATGGATTTCCAATTAGTCTAATCGCCCTAAAGCATTTTGAACGGTTTGTGTAAACAGAATTTGTGGTTCACTCTCTCTGCCTTTATCTCACCTTTATTTAACCAGGTAGGCCAGTTGAGAACAAGTTCTCATTTACAACTGCAACCTGGCCAAGGTAAAGCAAAGCAGCGTGACAAAAACAACAACAGAGTTACACATGGGATAAACAAACGTACAGTCAATAACACAATAGAAAAATATATAAATATATATACCACTATGGCAATAAATAGGCCATAGTGGTGAAATAATTACAATTTAGCATTAACACTGGAGTGATAGATGTGAAGTTGATGTGCAAGTAGAGATACTGGGGTACAAAATAGCCAAAATAAATAACAATATGGGGATGAGGTAGTTGGGTGGGCTATTTACAGATGGGATGTGTACAGGTGCAGTGATCGGTAAGCTGCTCTGACAGCTGATGATTAAGTTAGTGAGGGAGATATGTCTCCAGCTTCAGTGATTTTTGCAATTCGTTCCAGTCATTGGCAACAGAGAACTGGAAGGAAAGGCGGCCGAAGGAGGAGTTGGCTTTGGGGATGATCAGTAAAATATTTCCTTGCTGGAGCGCGTGCTACGGGTGGGTGTTGCTCTGGTGACCAGTGAGCTGAGATAAGGCGGGGCTTTATCTAGCAAAGACATTTTGTGGTCAATGAATGTGCAGTCCTTATTCATCACACTAATCTACTGGCTACTACTGATTTAATGCAGTGGCTGAATGTGGCCCAGGGGCACACATACCTCATGGAGTCATATACACTCAGGGAGCACAGTGTTTAGAAGAGACATGCATTGTGGGACAGCTGTATGAGAGGTACATTTATGAAAGTACTGTACAGTAACTGTAACCATATTACAGCAATGTGCAGATCACTTTTGGTTACCGACAAGTAGTTAAAAGAAAATAGCATTATTTGTTCAAATTACACAACACAGTTCAAATCAAATCAAACTTTGTCACATGCGCTGAATACAACAGGTATTGAGCCTTTAACCAATAGTGCAGTTCAAGAAAGAGTTATAAAATATTTACCAAATAAACAAAACAATTATAAAACAAACACAATAAAATAACAATAACAAGGCTATATTATAAGGTCACAAGGCGAGACCCAGATGCAGACACTGAAGGCAGATGGTTGGAGTCTTAGATGTTTATTAATCCAAAAAGGGGTCGGCAAGAGAATGGTCATGGACAGGCAAAAGGTCAAAACCAGTTCAGAGTCCAGTAGGTACCGAAGGGCAGGCAAGCTCGAGGTCCGGGCAGGCAGAATGGTCAGGCAGGCAGGAGTCCAGAAAACAGGCAAGGGTCAAAACCAGGAGGACTAGCAAAAGAGAAGAGAAAAAGGAGTACGGGAAACAGGCTTGGGGGTAGTACGGGCTTGGGGGTAGTACGGGCTTGGGGGTAGTACGGGCTTGGGGGTAGTACGGGCTTGGGGGTAGTACGGGCTTGGGGGTAGTACGGGCTTGGGGGTAGTACGGGCTTGGGGGTAGTACGGGCTTGGGGGTAGAAGCTGTTAAGGAGCATTTTGGTCCTAGACTTGGTGCTCCGGTACCGCTTTCCGTGCGGTAGCAGAGAGAACAGTCTATGTCTTTAGTGACTGGAGTCTTTGACAATGTGTTTGGACCATGATCGTGTGTTGGTGATGTGGGCACCAAGGAACTCTCGACCCGCTCCACTACAGCCCCGTCGATGTTAATTAATGGGGGCCTGTTCGGCTCGCCTTTTCCTGTAGTCTACGATCAGCTCCTTTGTCTTCCTCACATTGAGGAGGTTGTTGTCCTGGCACCACACTGCCAGGTGTCTGACCTCCTCCCTATGGGCTGTATCATTGTCGTCAGTGATCAGGCCTACCACTGTTATGTCGTCAGCAAACTTAATGATGGTGTTGGAGTCGTGTTTGGCCACGCTGTCGTGGGTGAACAGGGAGCACAGGAGGGGTCTAAGCACACACCCCTGAGGAGCCCCAGTGTTGAGGATCAGTGTGGCAGACATGTTGTTGCCTACCCTTACCACCTGGGGGCAGCCCGTCAGGAAGTCCAGGATCCAGTTGCAGAGGGAAGTTTTTAGTCCCATGGTCCTTAGCTTAGTGATGAGCTTCATGGGCACTATGGTGTTTAACTCTGAGCTGTAGTCAATGAACAGCATTCTCACATAGGTGTTCCTTTTGTCCAGGTGGGAAAGGCCAGTGTGGAGTGCGACTGAGATTGCGTCATATGTGGATCTGTTGGGGCTGTATGCGAATTGGAGTGGGTCTAGGCCTAGGGTATCTGGGATGATGCTGTTGATGTGAGCCACAACCAGCAATTCAAAGCACTACAAGGCTACCGAAGTGAGTGCTACGGGGCGGTAATTATTTAGGCAGGTCGAAAATGTCAGTTTAGACACTTGCCAGTTGGTCCACGCATGCTTTGAGTACATGTCCTGGTAATCCGTCTGACACCCCAGTTTTGTGAATGTTGACCTGTTTAAAGGTCTTGCTCACAGCGGCTACCGAGAGCGTTATCACACAGTCGTCCAGAACAGCTGGTGCTCATGTGCATGCTTCAGTGTCGCTTGCCTTAAAGCGAGCATTAAAGGCATTTAGCTCATCTGGTACGCTCGCGTGACTGGGCAGCTCCCATCTGGGTTTCCATTTGTAGTCCGTAATAGTTTTCAAGCCCTGCCACATCTGACGAGCATCAGAGCCGGTGTAGTAGGATTCAATCTTAATCCTGTATTGACGCTTTGCTTGTTTGATGGTTTGTCTGAGGGCATAGCGGGACTTCATATAAGCGTCCGGATTAGTGTCCCGCTCCTTGAAAGCGGCAGCTCTAGCCTTTAGCTTGATGCGGATGTTGCCTGTAATCCATGGCTTCTGGTCGGGATATGTACATACCGTCACTGTGGGGACGACGTTGTCTGTGCACTTATTGATGAAGCCGATGACTGAGGTGGTATACTCCTCAATGCCATTGGATGAATCCCGAAACATATTCCAGTCTGAGCTAGCAAAACAGTCCTGTAGCGTAGCATCAGCGTCATCTGACCACTTCCGTATTGAGCGAGTCACTGGTACTTCCTGCTTTAGTTTTTGCTCGTAAGCAGGAATCAGGAGGATATAATTATGGTCAGATTTTCCAAATGGAGGGCAGGGGAGAGCTTTGTATGCATCTCTGTGTGTGGAGTAAAGGTGGTCTAGAGTTTTTTTTCCCTCTGGTTGCACATGTGACATGCTGGTAGAAATGAGGTAAAACGGATTTAAGTTTGCCTGTATTAAAGTCCCCGGCCACTATGAGCGCCGCCTCTGGATGAGCATTTTCTTGTTTTCTTATGGCCTTATACAGCTCGTTGAGTGCGGTCTTAGTGCCAGCATCGGTTTGTGGTAGTAAATAGACGGCTACAAATAATATAGATGGGAACTCTCTTGGTAGATAGTGTGGTCTACAGGTTATCATAAGGTACTCTACCTCAGGCGAGCAATACCACAAGACTTCTTTAATATTAGACATCGCGCACCAGCTGTTAATGACAAATAGTACAAATATTATCTCATTTGAAAAGATAAGTTTTCCAGTTTCCTTTCATTGCATTCAAATCATTATTTAACATGATTATATTCCTGTTGCTTATACAAGTAGTTAACAAGTAATTACATGATAAAACTGAAATGGATTGTTATGTGCAGAGGAGAATATAGCAGAGGAACATTTGGAATGAACACAGGCTACAATCTATCTAGCTACCACAGTACATCACTTTTAATGGACCACTCCTACAGGTGAATGAACAAGAGAATAGAATGGCATTCCATTAAACTCTAGAACCCTGTTTAAAACACAACCACCATGATTCACAATAACACCTCTCTAAACACAAAACATCCACCTGCTATTCTCAGGACATCTCACCAGCTCTCACCTGTACTGTAGCCTACCAGTGACACCTGCTGGGTACAGGCCTGTCACGTATTACCACAGAGGAGTTACAGGGGGAAAAGGCAGCATGATAGAGAGAAAGCCATTAAAAAGTGCAGCATCTCGGAGTGGCTCTCCCACAGCTACTGATTAAAGCTGATGGCCGTAGGAACTCTGTAATTACCTACGGTGCCTATTTTCTTCAGAGAGGAGGGAGGGAGGCTGCAGGACCAGGTGTAAAACAGAACATTTTAGGATTATTTCCTAATAGCATCATAAATCTATTCATGCGTCACTGTTACCGACAGCAACTGACTGCCACTGGGATAGCATGATTAGTGCACCTGCTACCAACATGATGCTAGGATTCAGTTGACCCTCACTAAATATTTGCATATTTTCATTAAAGTATACCAGTGTCATACAGTGGTTATAGAAATGAAGGTATACAATAGGCCTACCACTTCAGCTCATACATCGTTAATCTATATATCTATTTTTCTACAGATTTTAAAATAAAATGTTAAAGATTGTGGCATGATAAAGATAGTAAAAATGGAATTGAATTAGTTTAAAATGCCATTGGGTGTGACATCTAGTGGGATGCATATTGTGACAATGAATCAGAGGGAGGTCAGAGTAGACGAGCTGGGATAATGTGATTGGGGAATGATGTGTATCCCACAGCATGCACACGAGCACACACACACACACACACAGGATGCCCTCCGGCGTCATCCATCTCTGCATAATTTAGACCATAATTTAAACTCAATCATCGTCACTTCAACATCCAGCCCAAGTGCTAGGCCACTGGAGGTCTGCCACAACTGCTAAACCTTAAGTGGGTTGGTGGCACTGCTGTCCCCTCGGACATGCACTTAATAGGAGTGTGGATGCATCTATACTAATATATGAATACATAATGTAATCATATATTACTTACTGCTTTCAGATAAGACTATTCTTGGCCATAGCAGCACACAAAATGGCTTAAAACTGCTGCCAAACTTAGAGCACTTCTCTCAACAATACAGTATACAAGCCAAGGGGTGTTTTCTCAGAGTTGTGAGTGTGTTTGTGTTCTCTTCTCCTCATATTCAGTAATAACATTAGCAAATTGTCAAGTTATGCTCATTTATGCTCCAGAGCAAGCCCACACACTACATAGAGACTACTAGAGTACATATCAACCCAATAAGGACATACACTGCATTCGGAAAGTATTCATACCCCTTTACTTTTTCCACATTTTGTTACATTACAGCCTTATTCTAAAATGGATTAAATAGTTTTACCCCCCTCATTAATCTACACACAATACCCCATAATGACAAAGAAAAAATAGGTTTAGACATGTTTGAAAATGTATTTTTTTAAATACTTTGTTGAAGCACCTTTTGCAGTGATTACAGCCTCAAGTCTTCTTGGGTATGACGCTACAAGTTTGGCACAACTGTATTTGGGGAGTTTCTCCCATTCTTCTCTGCAGATACTCTTAAGCTCAGTCAGGTTGGATGAGGAGTGTCGCTGCACAGCCATTTTCAGGTCCCTCCAGAGATGTTAGATCGGGTTCAAGTCTGGGCTCTGGCTGGGCCACTCAAGGACATTCAGAGACCTGTCCCGAAGCCACTTGGCTGTGTGCTTAAGGTTGTTGTCCTGTTGGAAGGTGAACCTTAGCCCCAGTCTGAGTTCCTGAACGCTATGGAGCAGGTTTTCATCAAGGATCGCTCTGTCCTTGTAGGTCCTTTCGGCAAACTCCAAACTGGCTGTCATGTGCCTTTTACTGAGGAGTGGATTCCGTCTGGCCACTGTACCATAAAGGCCTGATTGGTAGAATGCTGCAGAGTTGGTCGTCCTTATGGAAGGTTCTCCCATCTCCACAGAGGAACTCTGTCAGAGTGACCATCGGGTTCTTGGTCACTTCCCTGACCAAAGCCCTTCTCCCTTGATTACTGTTTGGCCGGGCGGCCAGCTCTAGAAAGTCTTGGTGGTTCTAAACATCTTCCATTTAAGAATGATGGAGGCCACTGTGTTCTTGGGGACCTTCAATGCTGCAGAAATGATTTTGTATCCTTCCCCAGATCTGTGCCTCGACACTATCCTGTCTCGGAGCTCTACAGACAATTCCTTCAACCACATGGCTTGGTTTTTGCTCTGACATGCAAACTACTACTATATAGACTGTGGGACCTTATATAGACAGGTGTGCACCTGAGCAAAGGGCCTGTATACCTATGTAATAAGGTATTTGTTTTTTATTTGTAATAAATTCGCAGACATTTCTAAAAAATAAAAATAAAACTTTGTCATTATGGGGTAGTGTATAGATTGAGATTTATTTGTCCTTTTTATCCATTTTAGAATAAGACTGTAATGTAACAAACTGTATAAAAGGAAAGGGGTCTGAATACTTTCCAAATGCGCTGTAATAGCGTACTATTAAACAGATGAGTCCAGGGAAACAAAAGCCATGTGAAACTGCTGATGCCAAGTTCCTCCCCTTGCTCTCCAGCCTGCATTGCCCTTCTATAGAGTCAGCTAGGTCTCCATGGGGACAAGGCAGAGCAGAGTGCTCTCTCCTCTCCACAGCTGCGTCCTTCAATGGACACTCAGACTGGGTGTTAATTACAGAAAGACCACTGTCTCACCATGCAGCAGATGGGCTTGGTCAGCAACTTCACTAGACACTTTTTGTAGGCGAAATCTCCTTTGTGATTTCCCCGGCCCATACGGAGCGATTTGTGATCGCCTTACACTGTAGTATACTGCCCCCTGGCAACGGAGTGCAGTACTGCTAAGGAAGATATTACCATTTTCTAAACTACGGAGAAGCTACAGTGAGAGTCAACTGCAAAAAACCTGAAAACAATCTGTCATTTAATGGTATATCAAAACGTTATATTAGGCCATGGAAATGGAGCCATTCATTTGATTATTTGTAAAGCAGTAAAATTTGTCATAAAACAATACAATCAACGCATAGTATTCCACCACAATCTAGAGCCTCATCTCTACTATACCATGACAGAAATCACTCACAGAGCCAACAAACAGTCCAACCTGATCTACCATATAAAACAAAATATGCTAGTATATTCTTGCAGGGATTTATTTTTTTACATTTTATTTTACCTTTAACTAGGCAAGTCAGTTAAGAACAAATTCTTATTTTCCTAGGAACAGTGGGTTACTGCCTTGTTCAGGGGCAGAACGACAGATTTCTACCTCGTCGGCTCTGGGATTCGATCTTGCAACCTTTCGGTTACTAGTCCAATGCTCTGACCACTACACTACCTGCCGCCCCAGGGATGGTATGTTGAGTCTTGCCAGTGTAGTGAGTTACGTTACAGTCACACTCCATTGTGTGATTAAATGTTGTGGCGGTCAAGGTGACGGTGACAATGGACATGGTAACCAGTGCGATGGCTGTCACGGGAAAGGAAACCACCATGACGATGTGGATGGCGATGGTGATGACGGTGGCGTGAGCGGTGGTGGCGTTTATGATGTCGTGGCCCCTTATCCCTGAGAAGCAACGCTTTGAGCAGTCTGGTGAACGGGAAGCGACCTTTGCCACACAGCGTCCCCGTGAAGTCGTCCAGATCCAGAGACCACACCATGGCTCCACCCAGCTCCTGACGCTGCAGCGCTCTCATCTGCAGAGGAGCAGGAAGGAGTTTTACACATAGCTGTGATAGTTATCGGATCAAAGTTAGTCGGCTGGCTGAACCTGGCGTAATTACAAAATGGGTTGATTAATGTGCATTGTCCCCGTCAAATAAAGTAACAATGTAATGCAACTGTATCGGCTTGCTTGATATATAAAGACAGGAAATGTGTTGCACAGATGCTGTACTGATGTAAACATGTACCTTCTCCCTCAGGATATGTATATATTCAAAGTTCAGCCAGTGATCGCATTCATGTGCCTGTATCAGCTTCTTGCTCTTATCAAATGTCACCACCGCCCCACTTTTGAGGTACTGACACACCTATAGAGTGGAGCATAGAGACAGAACCTGTCAGGAATGTCAGCAAAGTTGGAACAAACTTTATTGACACTTGAACCGTAACAGGGTTCCTATTGCACCAGGTATGCTTTTTACCTCATGGTAGGCCATAACACGTACAGTAGTATCAGTCTCAGTATATTCCGCTGCGTCCTCTTGTAGCTCTGTGTCTTCCTTGTCAGAATTGATCTCGTTCCTCAGGATTCGGGGTACAGGTGAGTAGGCAGGGAACCCCAGAGTCAGCTTCTGGGAATCCACTCCCTGAGAGAGCCAGTACTGCACTTGGTTCTGGGAAAACAGTACGGCATAAAGGATCAATAGAAGAGACTAACAAACATAACATGTTCTTTGGAAATCATGACAAGTAAAACCAGCAGAAACAAACTTGGTGTCCAAGTCATTTCAATCAGCTCTACCCATCAGGAATACAATGATGAAGTCATTTATTTGTACTGAACTGTAGTGAGTACTTCTCTCTGAGGTGTGTCCATAGCTGGATGCTTCCGGCTGAACAATGGACTGATGTGACCTGACATTCCCTCCAGTGGCCCATGGAGGCCAGAGGTCACCAAGGAGATGAAGTCAACATACCTACAGGGTCAAAAGTCAGGATTACCTTCTTAGGAACATTTTTCATCACATGGAATAGCTGTAAAATAATATGTGGTGTGGTCTATCAACAAGTACTTCAATGAATGACATGTTACATGATTATGCCGTTCGTACTGTCCCTTTTACTGTATCAGATGTCAATCTAAAACTGTGAGAGGTGAGTGTCTCTCTCCACCATAGTCCCATACTCCCTGGTGCTGTGTGTGGACTCACTGGGGGAAGGAATGTGCATCGTAGGCCTCTCTGGCATAGTCCTCCAGGCCTGACACTGCTGTGGAGAGGAGCAGGGCCTCAATCCCTGAGACACGAGCCTCCTCCTGAATTCCTCCACGCAGCTCCTATGTTTGCACACACACACACACACACATTTCTCACTTTCACAACATCAAATGAAAATGCAAACAAGAAGTCATCTCAGCTCTTACCTTGAGCAGATTAGTGAATATATGTTTCCCCCCCTGTGCTACATTAGAAGCAGAGCGAGGTTGCCACACCACATCCAGTCCATCAAAGCCCTCCTGCCTCAGGTGTTTCAGAACAGACTGGACAAACATCTTCCTCCTGGTGTTGTCAGAGGACATTTTTAGGAGCCTATGGTGGAGGGATGGTTGAATGTTACTGCTTGGGTGAAAACTTTTCAATTCCAAAAGCACTTACAATTATTACTCTACATGTGAGTGGGGTACTGACCTGGTATCCGTAGAGTTCCTTCCCCCAACAGCAAGCAGAGTTTTCAGATCTGGGTTCCTGGTGGAGGGCAGAGAAGAGATGGAATTATACAACCTGATGGTTGTGGTAGTAACACACACACACACACACACACACACACCCCTCTTTGAGCATGTTGAGGGAGTTGCAGAGGGTCTTGTCCTCCTGTGTGAAGGGTGTGATGTGATAGTCCTGGTCCAGGTCCATGTAGGCCATGATGATATGAGTGCAGACGAATGGGTCAGCCATGTCCAGGCTGAAGGCAAGCATGTCAGGATGGTGCTGGGTCCTGCTGTTCACATAGCACACCAGACGGTACTCTTCCAGAGTACACATGGCTTTAGTGACCACCAGGCTGAACCAAACAAAAACTAAATGGAAGAGAGCAATAGTTCAGCAATGTGCAACTACTCTACAGTACAATATCTAATGTAAAGGCAAGGCTACCATTTATACCGAGGAGATTACATTTGAATAAGCCTACGATGTTCCTTACCTGCTGCCACATTCATGTTGTGCTGACATCCAGGTGGGAACTTACATCTGACAGGGCAAGAAAGTAGGATCTAGGAAAATTATCGCTCAGGTTGTTTTTGTGCCGAGAAAGTCCACATTCTGTTTTGTCACACTGATCTATATTTTACAGCTTTTAAAATAGAGCAGGAAAACACCACAACTGTACAATAAGATAGATGTAATTTGATTTTACATTGTATGCTTTAGCAACAGGTTTAGTAATTGAATATTATGAATTCAAACAAGTTCGTTTCAAACATTTGATTGTTTCAGTGTTGTGTTACATCATATTCCACTAGAGGGAGATTGGTCCATGTTGACAACTACCCGTTATGCGCATACAATTTAATGTAAAAAAATGTAAGAGGCTATTTGAACTATAACGGAATGTGTTAGATCAAATATGTATATTTTATGTAAGTTCATGTTGATCAGTCTATATTGTAGTAGTTTGTTCAAATCAAGAGAAAAACTAACATTCCACAGGTAACCTAATTAGCCTAGATACCGACATTATTGCTGTTTATTTGCGTGCGACTTAACACACCTGTCCTCCCGTGTCTGGATAACACCGGCGAAGGTCTCACTTCAAATTAGGAAAAACATTACTACATGTTCTCACCTCCAGGAGAAACAAATACACTGTGCTAGTCCTACTAATCACAACATGGGCCTATTGACCAACCACTTCTTTAAACCGTCGCACCTTCTTCTTCTGTGGACTTTGTATGTCAGTTGCAACCAACTTGAAGGTGCATTACCGCCACCAACTGGACTGGAGTGTGGACCAGAGACAGTCAAGGTCTGGAGGCTATACGTGCGCTCTAGCTAAAAGTCCGCTATCTGAGCCCTGCATGCCTAGAGCACCGTACCGATACCAGAGTGGGTACACTCGCTATAACGCAACATTTTTATTGTGGGAAAAACATCAGTAGAGTTGAAAATGCGATGGATACCCATTTTACTTGTATTTTTTATTCCGTAGCCTACACGGGAATGTAACTGCAAAAGGTATTTCTTTGTGCATTATGTCATCACGCAAAAAAAATTAATCTGCACAAGTCCATTTGATGGAAACATATTTTTGTATATATTGGTATGAAAATCTGTCGCCAATTGGATGGAAACCTAGCTATTGAGGTGAGGACATGGCCAATGTGGCCATCATAATCACCTTTCCCAATAGTATACAAATACGCTTGTATATTTAGAGAACTACAAAAACAGAGAAAGGATTACAGGTTAAATGTATTTGATTGGATTAAATGCTAGCGTCATGAAAGGTGCAACAGTTAGGTGTGATCATTGTCGGGAGGAGATGGAGACAGTGGTCATGTTCTATTTCAGTATGGGAGGGAAAGGGATTGTTATTAGATTTTAAGAAGTAATGGGGTTGAAGAGCCAGAATTAAGTGAACTGCTGTGGAAATCTTCAGCGGATGTAGTATTTAGGTATTTAATGATGTATTTTGTTTCCTTGGGGTTTACCAGGGGCATTCAACCCTTACACTATGAGGTCTGTAGCCTACTGGTTTTCTGTTCTACCTGATAATTAATTCCACCCACCTGGTGTTCCAGGTAAAAATCAGTCCCTGATCAGAATGGAACAATGAAAAAACACAGTGGAACTGGCTTCAAGGTCCAGAATTGAGTTTGAGGGGCCTACATGATGAGATTATTATTGGCAAAAAGAGCAAGATTATTTTTAATTGTCAAACAGCAGCCAAGCATCGATCATCATGTCTCCAGAATAAGACCCTCAGTATTTATTGGAAAGGAGCATCAAGCTCATCACCTTTCACTTTCCCCACCTTGTGAAGTTCATAACTTATTTCATCTGCAGCCTAATACACTGCCTGCTTTCCAGACAAGTCACAGTGGGAGGACCACACATGTCATTGCGTGACTCCAAGTTTACTTCCATGTGATGGTTATTATATAAACATTTGCACATAAAAGCGTTTCCACCAACATTTCTTGCATAATTAATATCCCACCTTGTCTAGAGTATTTTGTTTTTTGTCGACATTTGGAAAGTTTCCATTGGGCCTATCATGACATGTTTTTATCTGACGTGCGCTTTTACTCACATGAAAAAGGTTGGATGGAAACCTGAATAGTGAGACCAGCTGTTCAGTCACTACAGATGTATTTTACAGTATAGACTGTCACGTGTTTATTATCATGATTTTTGAGATCATCTAAGAACTATTTGCACAACACACAATCATTGAGATGCAGAAATGGACTGTTCAGACAACACTTTTTAGTTTTGTTTATTATCAACCTAAATGAACATTTTCCTCGATCTTCATTCATTTCATACATTCTCCATACATTCAGTAGTAAAAAATCCCATGTTCAAAACAGTTCCTGTGGAGAGATAAAGGATGATTCAGAATGACTCTGGGTCGATAGGTAACCTAACGATTAGTAAACGGGAACCATCCTGTTTTACAGTTTGCTTCATCGAGATAGATTCTCCACAACAGTGATAAATGGTTCCTTTAGTCAGTGTACCTGCTCCAGATCCCTCTCCTCATCCTCCTGAATATAGAGGACCAGCTCCTTCCTCTCTTTCTCTGTCTGCAACCCCACAGAGAGACACACTTCAGTCAGGGAGCCTCTCCTTAACACCTAGCTAACTCAGGACTACACACACATACAGTACGTGATCATCTACACATGTATTTTATTATTGCACTGCTCTTTTGAACTCAACTGCTGTGTCTGTGATATCATCTGAACAAGTGATCAGAATGGTCATTCTAGTTCCAGGAGGCCATAGAGGTAATGGGAGGGAAAATAAAGGAGAAACAGACAGACGGCTTGTCTTTCTCATGACCTCTGGCGACAACAGGATTCAAAGTGAAGTTGAGAAGTAGATGTTATAGGTAGTGGTGCCAAGTTTTCCCTGGACTTGTGTTGTGTGATTTGCCTGTTTACACTAACTGCCCCAGATAAGGTGGTGGAGGTTGAATAGAAAGGAAGCAAGTGAATGTGCAGGGTGAGTACCAGGAACACAGCTAAGAAAATTCCCACCCTAACTTATCACACTGCTCCAAATGCCCCCTTATCCCCACCAGACGTCAGAACAGTATCTACCTATCTCTTCCTTATATATCTTTTAAAATCTTAACTGTGTAATCACAGACGTTCTGTGAAGTGTTTGAGCTGGATTTTTTTTCTATTGATTGGATAACTCAAAAAGAAGTGTTCCGTCTTTGTCTTTGCCCAAATTGCAAACAAGACATAGTTAATGTGTACTGGGTGTAGATGATTTACATAGAATAATCCCCTGCCTCTTGATTTACTTTGTCATTACTAAATGAGGATCTGTGAAGTGATTCATGGTCATAATGATAAGGTGTGGGATTAAGTGGGACCTGCCTTTTCAGAGGTTTCGGTGTTTCTTGACCTCTGTTGGGCACAGAGGATGGCGTCATGGACGGAGAGGAAGAGGTGACCTTGGGCGATATTGCCCTCCTCAAACACCCCTCCCCCCTCCAGCTCCTCGTACACCTGTGCTGTAGACACACACACCCGAAACCAACAAAGTAATACAAGGAGAAAAACTAGGGAGCTTAGGGACGTTGCATGCCCTCTATGATACGTGGATTTTCTGTGTAAGTAATGTGACAGACATGGGCTTTTGTGTTAAGGGACTGAATTTTCCACCCAACGTTGTGGAGCTCAAATGACCTTAAACATTCTTTTGGATCAGGAAGCCCAAGGCATTGCATATGTGATTCAGCAGAAGAACAGAGAACACTTTGTAAATGAATGGTAAATTGAATGCCAACCTGCGCTATTCCCTTTGATGAATCACCTCTTTATCTCAATAGGAAAAAGTGAGAAGGAGAAGGAAATTGAAAATTCTAGACCCTATTATGGTCATGCTGAGATTGAATTTGAACCATTAACTGTGTTCTATGTAATCTTCTATGTGCCCTTAGTTTGCGCACAGTGACTCAGCTTTTTCTCCTGCAAGTAAGATTCTGTTCCCATGACTACATTTGAAAGTCACCTAGCTACGTCATGAAAACTAGATCTTACCTTGAACATTGGCCAAGTAAAGCTTGATCCCCAGCATCTCATAGCTTGAGTTCATCTGTGAACAACAAGCGCACAACAGCACACATCAAGCCTCAACCAATTCTATGAGAGCTGCAGTGCATATCACTGCAAATGTTCAAATGCATCCTGCACTTTCAGACTTGTTAAAAAAATGAAATAAAATGGGATACAGTAGTATCCCCCATCATCTCACAATTCCTATACTGCAGCTAGCATAATAGCAAACAAATAGCCAAGGCTTCAGCTAATGGGGACCCAAATAAAGGGAAAACAAAGAAAAACCAAATGGCTAGCTGTCTGACCTTGATGAGTACTTTGATTCCCATGAGGTCTATGAAGCAGACCCCTGCCAGGTCCAGGATGAGGGTGTGGAAGGGCCTGGGTTGAGAGTCCAGGGTAACAGGGGAGGAACTTGGTTGGTCTGGGTCGGGAGGCTGCTCGCCCAGCTCAATGTCACTACAGTGGAAGTTGACATAGCTGGTTGGTGATGGTGGCGGGTAAGGATTGCTGTCACCAATGTCAAAGTCATTCTGAAGCTCTATCTGTGACATGGTCTAGACATGGGGGAGGACATAACCACAAAATAGTCAACATAAGATAGCTAGTTTAAAGTAACTCTGTCCATTTTAATGCATGAATGCCCTTTGACCTGACGCCCCTTGACCTCTGACCTCTCACCTGAGACTTCATGGTTACCAAAGAGCAGGGCTTCTTCTTCTTGGTCTTCTTGTTTTGGCCTTCTAACTCCTTCTGCTGCTTCTTCAGAAACTTCTTCCTGGCTAAGAGAAGTTTACTTGGGTCCAATCCAGTCTACGCACAAACACACATACACAAACACACCATATGGGAAACGAGTCTAAACATAATTGACTTTGCATGTCAGAGAGAGGGATATGGCCATCCTATAGTCATTAAAGTACCTTTTTGATGACTTTTTGTCTGAATATCTCTGCATTGGCAAAATAGAGAGGGGAGCAGTAGTTCACTATTTTCACCCCCTCTACACATTTCACCTACAGAAAAAATAAATTAAAATGTCTCCATTCCATTGGATAGATTCACATTCATAAAACCTTGCTATGAAAGAAGACACAAACATAAATCCAAAGTAAATGGTGAATACGATGTTTTATTACCTTGCTGTAAATCTTGGGATTTTTGTAGAGATCTGTGTCCATGATCTGAGCCATCTCTGAACCATTGCGACTGTGAAGAACCAAATATAATGAATAATATCATTTTTTACCATTATAAAACAGATGACTATAGCAAATGTTCCCGTTTGTGACTTTTATTGCGCAATCAATGTTGTTTTACTTACAACTGGGTCTGGAAAATAACCACGAGGACGGAGAAGCTGACTCCAATGGCAACTCCGTAAGGCAAACTCAGGAAGAAAGTGGCTAAAAAGGACACCACCCACACACACTGGACAAGATACGGGATCATTAGAGCAGTAGATTTGACAGTGTTTGAGTATCGTCGCCAGAGCTGACACGTAACATGTGGATTATTTGACTCACACAGTCCAGTTTGCTCTTCTTCCAGAGGTAATATGGGTCAGAGAGTTGCAGCAGTGTGTTCTTCAGGTTGATCGCTATCAGGGCTCCCAGCACAGACTACAGGAATAAATGGTGATTAAAACACTCGCTACCTTCGACATGTTATTTGTAGATCATGAACGTGTATGATATAAGATGAAACAAAGACTTCTTTTGATTTTCTACCTTCAGTGCTACTGTACGTCAGTGATTCTCAACCAGGGGTCTAGGATGCCTGGGAGGCCTCAGAGAGATTTCAGGGGGTCCCTGATTTGAAAGCGCTTCAGTGGGCCCCGGCATGGAAAAGGTTGAGAACACCTGCTGTACGTCACTGTTCTTATCTTTTATTTAATGCACTGAAATAAAGGTCCTCACCTTTGGTAGTGGTTTGAGGAAAGCCCCCAAGGCCAGCATGGTGACCATGACCACCAGCATCACACACAGACTGGCAAACTGTGAAGAGGAAAGTAGAGGAGAGATTGATTATTGAGACAAGACCACAATATTACATACTGTTGTGTACTGAACAGAGCTCTTATGAAACTTGGTACGTTATGTTAGTCAGTCAACCAGAAAGCAAATTAACAATTGAACGATTATGAAGTGAATTGTTAGGCGTAAAAGTGAGAGGTATGTTCAATGAATACTGTGTTGTCTAGTGCCGTGCAACGTTTCTACGTGGTCCTGCCTCACTGCTCCCTGTGTCTGACCTGTGATGTTCCCCCAGCATTGTCTACCGCCAAGGTGACAGACAGAGCACAGCAGATCACATGGATCTTGAAGAAAGACCCCAAGAAGTTACTGCAGCCCAGAGCCAACATCTCCTGCACAGAAACGCACACTCCTATCAGTGTTTATAGTACACTATGATGAGTAATGGAGACTATAGTCAGACAGCTTAGACAGGGATTTGGTGGCATTACATTTTTTTTTAAATGGGACAAAATGGGGTTTTCATCTCATTTGAAGAAAAAAAGACGAAGACATGCTTGTCCCCTATTCATACCTGGTTGGGATCCACATCGTAGCCATGCTTTGCTGCCAGTGTCCTGCCCATAGCCAGGTTGATCACATAGCCCACAATAGCCAGGGAGAAGGCTGTGCTCAGCATGTCATCCCACTGAATCACTGTTGGGAGGATCGGAGCAGGAAATCTAGAAGAAGAGGTTGGGACCACAGCATCTACTGTGTAAGGATAGACTGTAAAACAGCCATAATAGCAAACCATAACAGTAAACTTTTCTGGTAATATTCTGTCCCCCTTACCCTAGCGGAATTTCTCCCACTATGTCCATGTGATACTTCTCAGGCAGGTCCAGGGGACCTGATATGGCTGTGGCCACTACCACCTGTCCAAATGGAAGTTCTGGTTTAACCATTTATATTGGTCTTACAACTCCATAGCATAGCATAGCATAGTATAGCATAGCACAGCACAGCATAGCATAGCATAAGAGGAACAGATTAGTCTCCTCGATTACTCACAACAATGATCTCCATGGGGATGGGGAAAGGCAGTTTGTGACGGAAGTGTGCACTCAGCTCCTTCACTGTGATGAGTACCACACTACTGACCAGAGCAAAGACCAGCGAGGCTATGTTGGTGTCAGGCAGGCCATAAAAAATATCTTTTAGAGTCTGGGACAAAAAGGGACATCATTTTGGCAACTTTTAGAAACTATAGAGAGGGGCATCATGGTTAGTGTAAGTAGTAATGTAGTTCTGCATGCATATAGGAGACTTACATATATGGTGGCAAGTGGTCCACTGTAGGGAGGTACTTTAATACCAAAGATGTACTTCAGTACAGAGATGAGGATCTGCAGTCCTGCAGCCGTCATGAAGCCCCTGATGAACGACTCAGACAAGTAGATGGCCACGAAGCCAAACTGCATTAGGCCCAGGCCCATCTGTTCAGATAGAATTTGTGTCCCAGGTCACTTACAATTATGAAGACAGTATTATTTTCACGATACCACACTAAGGTAACATATTGTATTGACACTGTACAATGATGAACTAAGCCTCTATGTGGCCCTCAGGCAATACCTGGATGACGGCAGTGAGACAGGCCAGTGTTCCAGAGATGCCCAGTCGAACCTCGTTCATCCTGTCCTCATCCACTAGTGTAGCATTGAGGGTGGCATTGAAGTGGCTGAAGTCAGACTCAGGGGCCAGACTCAGACACACCATTCCCACCATGATACTGAGCACAGCAAAAGTACCTGGACATAGAGATCACTCAATCACATCACACTTTAAAGAGATAGTATTTCATCTAAATTCTTCAATTATCCTTTTACATGTAGATTTACCGTAGATTTACAGTACCTGGGACCATTTGGTGAGCAGTGCCCATGAAGAAGTAAGGGATGAGAGGAAAGAAGGAGGAGTAGAGGCCATTGACAGGAGGCAGGTTAGCCAGCAGAGCAAACGCCATGCCTGTACAGAACATGACTCATGAATTGAATGAATCATAAACTCTTGATAATAAATTGTAACGTTAAAAACATCACTAGGAAACTATTCTGCTTCCAACTCTCATCTGAGATAATATATAGCAGGACAACAGCTCAAATGATGAGACACCAGAAGGAGGAGACTGACAAACCCTGAGGAACCTGAATGGTGCCTGCGCTGACCCCGCTAATGACATCACACAGCAGGTTCTCCTTCACCTTGTACTTGGGCAGCCAGCTCAGGATAGGCAGGTGTCTGAACAGCAGGGACTTGAGTCGAGACCCAGAGCACCTAATAACGTGCATCAGCATGCAAGTCTGGTTAGAACAGTCACCCTATTGCCTCATAGCTGGCTCCTCTTTATTTGATATAGTACCAGCTCAGTTCTCTCTAGGGGAACATACTGGTTTAAAATGTAGATGTCGTAATGAAAGTACTCAAGTGTTGTTAGATGAGCTTTATTGACTCATGAAAAGAGACAAACAGTTGTGGGCTTTTGATAGTCAGCAGAATGTAAACGTTGTACCTGAAGCATTTCTTCACTTTCTCTCCTATGGGGAAGGCCCGTTTCTTCTTGTCAAACTCCCCATCAAAGTCTGGGAGTGAGTAGGCTGGCCTGTTGATCACATAGCGTGGGCGCTCTTGTTGCATGGTTTCAGCCAATCAGAGGATAGTTAGACAGGCCAAGAATTGACGCTAGTATCCATGCAGCTGCACTGAGGTGTGAATGAGAGATTACATTGCATTGATAAAATGACACAACATTCCTCAAAAATTAGACTGGTCCAGATCTGTTTGAGCTCTTGCCAACTCCATGGCTGTTATTGTTAAGATAAACATGACTTTGGTGTGACAATTCCATTAAGAGTTGGCAAGATAGGAGAAACTGACTGGTACTCTTCCCTGGCTACTCAAAGGACACTCACAGAGCATCGTTTGAGGTGGCATCCATATACCAGGAAGGTCTATGAATATCACGCAACTATAATACATAGGCAGTGGTTAGAAAGAAGTAAGGTTGAATTAAGCACCCTTATTTCCTGAGTATAAACCTCTCATGTTCTGCTGGGTTCCTAATCTAACCTTGAGAGAGGTAGGTAGGTCCAGTGCCATTCTGTCTGAACAGAGCTAGATAACCAATCTTACAAATTAGAGGCACGTGGTCAGTCACACGCCAACCCCTCTCACACTACAAAGACCATGGTAATACTGAACTAAAACACTGGATGGGTTGCATATTCAAAATGTTTTAATTTTTTTTTAATGACAGACCATTAAGACTAGATGTTTCAGTAACGCAAGTGAAAAGGATATATATATATAACGAACTATATTTTGAGATCCGAAAGATCATTTCTTGCATGTGTGCCAGAGTCCGAATGCAAACAGTATTTCAGAAAGCCTACACGAAGACAATAGACCACCAAGTGTCTTACATTTGATACGAGGTGATCTGCAACATACTAAGCACATTTCAAAATCTAACACAAGGCAGAGTCAAGAGACCAGCAAATCAAGAACAAAGCAAGTATGCCGCACTGTACCGTAGTGTCAGAGTGAACCATCGGATGGCACTGGTTTGAGTTTTCACACCCCAGAAAAGACTCATTATTTGTTTTATACTGGGGCTATGCTGACACCTTCTCCGTGGGAGGAGCCACAGATGGGGAAACCCTGGCCTAGCTGCCTTTAGAGGGAAAGTCATAGGCATCATGTTTGGTTGGAATACTTCATTGTGGAAGTGCAATATGATCATGGAAATTATTATTGCAAGGATCCGTCTAAATAATAATATCATACAGTCACATCTCAACATAAACCACAGTTCAACATTTATTAATAGAATGTACAACCAAAATACATCTTGCGAATACATTTTAAAAAACTCTTACCATGCAAAACGAACCAATTGTTTATTTAAAATATTTCTCTCTCACGAATAGCCTTTCTCTATCTCGTACAAAAACACACCATTCACACATTTGCAGGCATTGCTATACAAATAGAGAAGGATACCAGGTTTAAAATCAAGACCAACTTGTTTAAAGGTGGAAATTGTTTAAATACATTAGATATTTAATATGATAAAAACAAAGCCAAATAATGTGCTGATCAACATGAATATAAGACAGAAAACGTATGAAGATAGAAACAGTGAAAAAGAAACCCCATCAAATCAGGACTTCCATACACCTGTGTATTAGCTTGCATTATATCCATCCTCACCCTCTGGCCTTTTCTCTTTAAAAGCAGACGACAGCATTGGAAGAACCAATCCAATGGAATGAATAACACTTTAAAGTGCATTATTATGCATCACATCAAATATGTGTGTGTAGTTAACTAAAAGAGAATAACAAATATTCAAAAGCATATGACAAGCCAACATCCAGACAGAGATAGCAACGACTGGCTAAATAATCCTGCTCTCCCTAGTGACGCAGAGAGAAACAGCAGAGAGACCACATAACACAGTGACAACCTTTTTCCCATGGGTGTATTTGACACTTACTCATTAGATTGGACATTGGATCAATACATTTCAACCTGAAATTTAAAATACAATTCTTAAAAACTGTGTATTTTAGGAAAGCTTCGACTCAAATCCTCAGAGACAAACCCCCACAGCCTACATGACCTAGTCTTGATCCCTAAGCCACTCTACAAATAGCCTTGTGCAAATCCTTGCTTAGAAACATAAGCCACTGCTGCCTGCCATTACAGATAAGCAGTAGATCCCCATCAGAAGGAGTTTTTCCAAGTGACTATATGGCTACTCACTCCAACAAAACAAATGAGCTGTTACTGTATGTATAGTAGTGAGGGTTGACAATAATTTAGGGCTTGTCCGGAGTGTGTAACTACGCTGATTAAAAGTTCAAAGAACTCTTATGCAGCCCTTCCAGATTCTCTGTGCTCTCTTTCGTTGAAACACGTTTTTTTGACCAACTCTTCTGCAGCTGGCTCGTTCCCCAAACCTCCTACCCAGTGTATGGTGGGTAAAATGGATGGTGATCAGAAGTCACTGAGGATACTGATGTCTGCAAACTCCTGGCGGTACCTGTGAGAGTACAGGGCTAGGAGGAAGGCCCATTTGAGAGTGAGGAAGCTCCAGACACAGGACAGGTACAGGCTCGTCGGGTCAGTGGGAGCTGCAGGACGGGAGAGAATATACAATCTGTCAAACTTTCTCAGAATAACTCTACACTTAATTATTAGATGATATATAGTTTCTGAATCTGTAATCAATAGCTACATAGCAGATAAGAGAATATGAGCCAGAGAGCGAGAGAAAGACTAACATTGCTTCTGTGTGATGGCGAGGGTTAGGAAAGTAGCGAAGGCCACCACAGCCAGGATGGAGAAGAGACCCGCAACAAAGATGAAGAACTTGAGTCCCTTCAGCCATGTGCGCCAGTAGTCCTGCAGGTACATAATGTGGGTGACAAGGGCCCAGAGCGCCAGCACTCCTGTTGGGTGACAGAAACATGTGGAATACCATATCATACTCTCCAGAAGGGCAGGCATGCTGTGAGACCTCGTGACTGAACTAGGACATAGGGACAGCGTGCGAAGTTAGGGAGCATCACAGAAAAAGCCATTGGTGAAGCAGATGTAAGGGGCCCTTGTGCTAATTAAAAGTTGTGACGCTAAATGTGATGCAAATAGTCAGCCTATTCAATTCACACTTCTACACATTTATTCATAGGTTGTGAGTAATAGTCTCAGTTCATCAAGGCATTAGGCTAGATCAGGGATGGGCAACTTTGATGGGGATGGAGGACACAAAAAATCTGAACTCATCATGAGGGGCCGATCTACACCCCACATTGCGAGCAAAACATTATAGTGGCCCCCCTCTTGCAGCGGAGATTTAAAAAATAATAATAAATAAATACAGATATATTTTAGAGTTAATTTTGTGCAATTCCACACATTTTGCCATGGGGTGTAGGGAAAATGTTGCAGTTTTAAAGAGTTTGCTGCAATTCTATACATTTTGCCATGGGGCTGAGATGTACATTAGCTGTTTTACAGCTCATTTCCTGCAATTCTAAACATTTTGAAGAGAAATGTTTGCAGTTTTTATATCTGAGTTAGACTGAATAACAAAACCCCCGGCAGGTAATTTGACCATGATAACAAGTTTAGACAAACTATCAGTGACTCAGATAACAAGAGAGAAACTACTGATGTACAACCAAATTTAACACTGCACCTTCTGTATTCTACTATTTTAACTCAAAACAGTATGTTGAGACAGCCGACGGAGTTCCTAATAAATAAAAAAGATATACATATTTTTATTGATCTAACGGTCTGTGCCAGTTGCCCATCCCTGGGCTCGATCTTTTAGCCTTTTTTTGCTACAGTAACAACACAGTATTACACAAAAACATTTCACTGAAACCATGAGAAATTATGGTGAAATGCCCATTTATCTTGGCCTACAAGTCTGTCGTGTGTGTGTGTGTGTGTGTATGTGTTGAGAACAACATTAGCATGAGCAACAATAGTGGAGTTGGCGGTTCACCTTCAAAATTAAAGTCCCCAATTGAAACATGAGAAGTGCTAAAAATTGTGGAACAATGCCCCAATTGGACAAGATGTTGGATGTTGGAATGTTGTTATATAAATTCAACAAATGACAATAGTTAAATTGACACAAAACGGTAGAAATCTGTTGAAATCGTACTGCGGATGTATTTGCATTGGGGGCATACGTATATGCACTGTACAGACTTACTTATCTTTGGACCATGCCTACTCAGTGACACCCACAGACAACAATTCGGAAGAGTTTACACAAATATTAGCAGCGTAGCTCTTATTGTGTCACTTTTGTAATTTGTGGGTTTTACAGAGTAGGCTGATACCTCATTCCATAGACCCTGGATTCATAAGTAGCCCAATGCAATTCTGAACTCTAATACATACACAGTGCAATTTCAACAGATACATTTTTTCAAATGAACAAATTGTCTTTTGTTGAATATCCATAACATTTCAACATTGTTTAGCATTATCTAATCCAATTGTGGCTCATTCCACTATTTTTATCCATTTGCATCAGTTTCAATGAATGATTTATATATACACTAGATGACTGTGTTGAAGCCACTGTTCCTTCATCTTGGCACTCCCCACCGTTGTAAAAAATATTTTATAAGATATAGAAATACATTTATAAATGTCTACATTAGTTTTTGCCATGATTATTTTATTACAAACACCTTAATAAATACTTTTACATTATACTATGCGTGTTAAACCTAATAATTAAACAAATATATAAAAACATTTATACATTTTAGAGACGACTAATGTTACTATGCACACTACTACAACACTTAAATACACGCAATGTTGTCCTTGAAACAACTGAAATACTGCAGAAGTCCATTAATTCCTACAGAGGACTATTCCTAATGCCCTTGCCTTCATGGATCGTTGGGACTTCCCTACCCCATGACGTTTAAAATGGTTACCTTCGAGTTAGGGTAGGGACGGTTAGCAATATGGCCGACCGGTGGCTTCAAAGCATCAGCAATAGAGGATTTTGTTTTAATACATAATTGATTTCAATGGGGAACTTTTATTTTGGAGGCGAACCGCCGATTCCACTATCGTTGCTCAAGCTAATATTGTTCACGACACACTGGTATGTCCGCCATTCTGTTGTTACTGTACCTGACAATCCGCCCATTGCCGCCGTCCATGGTTGTTTGTATGCTATGTTCCAGACAAAAAATGCTGAAAATCCAACCAGCATACCAAAGGTAGCATATCCTATACTGATGTATGTTCTACTCTTCCCCATTAACACGGATATAACTATAACTATAAATTGAAACGTTTTTTTGGGGGGGAAGCTGCTATTTTGACGGTCAATAACAACGTATAAACGTAGCCTGACAAACACGGCTCACGGAGTATAGTGATTACGCAACAGCAGTCCTGGCTAGCTGTTGTTATCCTGAAATCGCCCGAACTGGCTATACAACATCTGATTTCAGCTACATCACATGAACCATCTCGAATTGATACAAACGAATTGGTTATCGAGCGAACACAACACTCGCTGCAATTGTGTAAATTACACACAACCGACAAAAACAGTAACCTACAGTGGCAACAAATTAACAACTTATCCTACCAGCCCAGGAAGGTTCATCTTCTTCGTTAGGGTTTTACATCGGACTTTTTCCACAAAGTTATATTGCTGCCACCTAGTGTGCGGGTTAACCATAAAAAGATCCCAAAAATTCAACAATTATGTGGCTAAAAACATACTCAGTGGTGGAAAAACTACCCAATTGTCAAACTTGAGTAAAAGTAAAGATACCTTAATAGAAAATGACTCAAGTAAAAGTGAAAATCACCAAGTAAAATATACTTGATGTATTTGGTTTTAGATATACTTAAGTATCAAAAGTAAATGTCATTGCTAAAATCTGCTTAAGTATCAAAAGTAAAAGTAAATTCTATAAATAATTTAAAATTCCTCATATTAAGCAAACCAGACAGCACAGTTTTCCTGCTTTCATTTTTCGCCTAAAATTACATACCCAAATCTAACTGCCTGTATCTCAGGACCTGAAGCAAGGTTAAGCATAGTCTTGATACCATTTAAAAGAAACACTTTGAAGTTTGTGGAAATGTGAAATGAACATAGAAGAATATAACACATTAGATCTGGTAAAAGATGATACAAACAAAAAAACATTTTCTAAAAAAACAATTCCCATCCTCTTTGAAATGCAAGAGAAAGGCCATCATATAATATTGCAGTTTAGGCGCAATTTAAATTTTGGCCACAGCAGTGTGTGTGCAAAGTTTCAGATTGATCCAGTGATGCATGGCAATACTGGACAATATTTTGTGTCAAGTCTGCCAAATGTGCCAAATTGGTCAATTGCTACTGTTTTAAGTACATAACTATAGAGAAGATACAAAAATTATATGGTAATACAAAATGTTAGTTTAGATCTAGATGGCTGGGCGGTTTGGGGTGGGTGTGGAGTCAGAGACAGCAGGGGTTCAAATTGTAGAACCCAGTTCCTACATTTAAATATAAAAATTGATTTTATCAAACAAAACTATGCTACATTTTATCTCTTGGACCCTCAGGGTGACAAATCAGAGCAAGATTACTGAATGTAAGTACATTATTTACCTTCAGAGGTGAATGTATCAAACCAGTTGCCGTGATAAGTTTTTGTTGTTGTGCACTCTCCTCAAACAATAGCATGGTATTTTTTCACTGTAATAGCTACTGTAAATTGGACATTGCAGTTAGATTAACAAGAATGAAAGTTTTCTGTCCATGTAAGACATGTCTATGTCCTAGAAAGTTTGCTGTTACTAACAACTGTCATGCTAATCACATTAGCGCACATTAGCTCAACGGTCCTGGTATAGGGACATCGATCCCGTAGAGGTTAAAACACATATATATAGAGAGAGCCAGGGGCACATTTTAACACTCAGACATCCTCTACAAACAAAGCATTTGTGTTTGAGTGTCTGCCAGATCAAAGGCAGTAGGGGTGAGTGTGTGAATTTGACCATTTTCCTGTCCTGCTAAGCATTCAAAATGTAATGACTACGTTTGGGTATCAGAGAAAATGTATGGGAGTTAAAAGTACATATTTTCTTTAGGAATGTAGTGTAGTAAAAGTAAAAGTTATATAAATATAAATAGTAATATAAATAGTAAAGTACAGACACCCCAAAAAACGACTTAAGTAGTACTTCAAAGTATTTTTTATTTTGTTACTTTACAACAACGATCACCGTAAATCAATCATCAACATGCAGAAAAAAATCTATGGTATCATGGCAGTCCGCAAACGTTCATTGGAGATGCATGCCGGCACCTACTGTACGGGTGGTAAACTAAAAACAAATAGCCATTGTATGAAAGGGCATCATGACATCATTCAAAAATAGAAACATAACAAACATAACTCCCACTCTACAATTGCAGCATCTAACCTCCACTAGCATTTTGATACTCTTCCCGTCTGCATACACTTGACACAGGACCAAATATTTTGCATTGATTGCACTTAAGGGGCTTGTGCACGAAGGCTCTTACAGGGTATTTCACATAGCCCAACTTGACATGAAAAGGGAGAGACCCCTTCATCAAATAACAATATTATGGATCAAGTGAATGTCTTCACTCCATCTACCATACAGGTCAGCCTCAGGTACTACCTCTGCACACACTTTAAGTGCCACCCCAGTGATAACCCCCTTGATAGGTGCACTGTTTTGAAGATCCTACATTAAAGATTCCACAAATATATCTTCTTGAGGCACTTCCTGTCTTCGGACACACAAAAAAACGAAATAAGCACACTTCTTGTGACTTCCATTGATCCCACTTCACCCAATGCTTCCATTAGATTTATCAACACTTCAAACGGATCTCCAATGTTTCATTGGTCCAAAACCCTCACTCCAACTAAAAATGAGTCCACCACTACTTTACTTCTCTTGTTTCCTTTCTTTTTCGTCACTGTAAACCACTCCTTCTCACTCTCTGTGCTCTCATCTTCCCCCAACTCGCCAGCAGTTTCAAACAAAACATCAGTTACTGCCATCTTCCCACTGCCAGACTCCTTCCGGACCCTGGCCCAAGAATGATCAAGATTGTGTGTTATGTTCTAGAGCCAATGCTGCAGTGTCTTTCCGTCTTCAGCCAAGAGTCAAATTCATTTTACTGGGCTTTCTAAAACAGGCTGTATTGTATGCATGGATATTACCTCCCTTATCTTACCTCATTTGCACACACTGTATTTCAACTTTTTTATCTCTATTGTGTTATTGACTGTATGTTTGTTTATTCCATATGTAACTCTGTGTTGTTGTTTGTGTCGCACTGCTTTGCTTTATCTTGGCCAGGTCACAGTTGTAAATGAGAACTTGTTCTCAACTAGCCTACCTGGTTAAATAAAGGTGAAATACAAAATAAATAAATAAACATTAGAAGTGCCCATCCAAAAAGGCTCAAGGTCATTGGCCACAGATAAAATGATGTCAAATCACGTTATATGCAGAGTAGCTTTGATTGGACTGATGTCAACATCATACTTTCAACATCTTAGCTAGCAGTCATCATCATGAATCATGTCGACAATCTACTGGCAAATCCTTTTCAATCCTTGTCATATGAAGATAAATAATGAAGAGAAATTATAGATAAAACGTATCGGTGCTCATTGACCATTGGACATAAACATTCCACAACAAGTTGGAAATTGCAAATTCAACAATGAGTGGTGTGGAAGGAAGTGAGCACAGCACAACAAGGTGAGTCCAAAAATGTACTGTATGCTGCTACATAAATGATGTAACATGCCAGGGAAATATGTATACTGTAGCTAAGAAAGTAATAAAGTTAGTAAGTGTATGTTGTGTAGTAAGCTGTTAGTAGCCCATGTGCTTCACGCTAATAATTTGGTCCCTTTACCAACGTCCGTTTGACAACGTCCGTCCTAGCTCGCTCATTAATTTATTAATCTAAATTACGGATTGCCTCTTATCTGCTCATCGTTACCTTATGCCATAGTTTGTTCATCTCAATTGTCAGTAGAAACCACATTTGTTTAAACAAGTCAGCCATATCAGCTATGTTTTTTTTAAAGGCAGGAAATGAGGCTGAATTAACTGTTTCGCTGCCAGACAAGGCTCCGCTGATAGCCATGTGTTTCAGTGGTAAGGTGTTGGGACTGCTGTTGGGACTGCTTTATGTGGGCCCTAACAGTTTGTGGGAACCATTAGTCACCCTTATAGAGCTATTCATGTATTGGTTAGTGATGTGTAGAGGCTTTGCTGGCATGCATAATTATTTTTTATTTTTTTTTGACCTACCGAGATGCTAAAATCGACAGAAAACAAAACCTAAGAACGGGAAGCATAGAAATAGAGCACATAGAACAGATCTAAAACACACATTTCTATGTGATTTTGGTCTGGTCTCCCAAAAAGTTACATGTCGGTTTGTTGGTTTGTATTTTCTATCTAGGGATGCATGTGACATAAACACTTGCACAATATGTAAGCAATAGCTGAGTATAACCAATCCACAGATGAGCTATTATACTGTATAAGTGATCACACTTCACAGAACAGATGATGTGCAGTAAGACTCAAGCACTTCTAGCTGATTGCGAGAGTCAGCTATTGTTTACATGGTGTGCATCACGTGTGAATGCATCAGGAGATTGAAAATACAAGCGGACAGAACCATATACCTACCGGCGCTCTAAAATGTTGGGTAAATAATACTTTCCTGTGGATATTTTTTCTCAAATTTCGACCCACATAAGGACTAACTGCACAGACAACCGGTAGAGTAAGTTCAAATATAATTGCATTCAACATTTTGGATTGAGAGGAAGCCTATAGGGAGGAGGTCAGAGACCTGGCCGGGTGCTGCCAGAATAACAACCTATCCCTCAACGTAACCAAGACTAAGGAGATGATTGTGGACTACAGGAAAAGGAGGACCGAGCACGCCCCCATTCTCATCGCCGGGGCTGTAGTGGAGCAGGTTGAGAGCTTCAAGTTCCTTGGTGTCCATATCACCAACAAACTAGAATGGTCCAAGCACATCAAGACAGATGTGAAGAGGGCCACGACAAAGCCTATTCCCCCTCAGGAAACTAAAACGATTTGGCATGGGTCCTTAGATCCTCAAAAGGTTCTACAGCTGCAATATCGATATGGTTGCATCACTGCCTGGTACGGCAACTGCTTGGCATCCGACCACAAGGCACTGCAGAGGGTAGTGTGTACGGCCCAGTACATCACTGGGGCTAAGCTGCCAACCATCCAGGACCTCTACACCAGGCCGTGTTAAAGGAAGGCCATAAAAATTGTCAAAGACCCCAGCCACCCCAGTCATAGACTGTTCTCTCTACTACCGCATGGCAAGCGATACTGGAGCGCCAAGTCTAGGACAAAAAGGCTTCTCAACAGTTTTTACCCCCAAGCCATAAGACTCCTGAACAGCTAATCAAATGGCTACCCAGACCATTTGCAATGTGTAACCCCTCTTTTACGCTTCTGTTACTCTCTGTTTATCATATATGAATAGCCACTTTAACTATACATTCATGTAGTACTACCTCAATTGGCCCGACTAACCGGTGCCACTGCACATTGGCTAACGGGGCTATCAGCAATGTGTCCTGCCACTCACCACCAGTCAACCCCTCTTTTACACTACTGCTACTCTCTGTTTATCATGTATGCATAGTCACTTTAACCATACCTACATGTACAGTTGAAGTCGGAAGTTTACATACACTTAGGTTGGAGTCATTAAAACCCGTTTTTCAACCACTCCACAAATTTCTTGTTAACAAACTATAGTTTTGGCAAGTCGGTTAGGACATCTACCTTGTGCATGACACAAAAAATTGTTCTAACAATTGTTTACAGACAGATTATTCCACTTATAATTCACTGTATCACAATTCCTGTGGGTCAGACATACACTAAATTGACTGTGCCTTTAAACAACTTGGAAAATTACAGAAAATGATGTCATGGCTTTGGAAGCTTCTGATAGGCTAATTTACATAATTTGAGTCAATTGGAGGTGTACCGTGGATGTATTTCAAGGCCTACCTTCAAACTCAGTGCCTCTTTGCTTGACATCATGGGAAAATCAAAAGAAATCAGCCAAGACCTCAGAAAAAAAACTGTAGACCTCCACAAGTCTGGTTCATCCTTGGGAGCAATTTCCAAATGCCTGAAGGCACCACATTCATCTGTACAAACAACAGTACCTAAGTATTAACACCATGGGACCACGCCGTCGTCATACTGATCAGGAAGGAGATGCGTTCTGTCTCCTAGAGATGAACATACTAAAAATCCAAATCAATCCCAGAACAACAGCAAAGGACCTTGCGAAGATGCTGGAGGAAACAGGTATCTATATCCATAGTAAAACGAGTCCTATATCGACATAACCTGAAAGGCCGCTCAGCAAGGAAGAAGCCACTGCTCCAAAACCGCCATAAAAAAGCCAGCCTACAGCAACTGGGGACAAAGATAGTACTTTTTGGTGAAATGTCCTCTGGTCTGATGAAACAACAATAGAACTGTTTGGTCATAATGACCATCGTTATGTTTGGAGGAAAAATGGGGAGGCTTGCAAGTCGAAGAATACCATCCCAACCGTGAAGAACGGGGGTGGCAGTATCATGTTGTGGGGGTACTTTGCTGCAGGAGGGACTGGTGCACTTCACAAAATAGATGGCATCATGAGAGGTAAAATTGTGTGGACATATTGAAGCAACATCTCAAGACATCAGTCAGGAAGTTAAATCTTGGCCGCAAATAGGTCTTCCAAAATGACAATGAGTTGTGGCAAAATGGCTCAAGGACAACTAAGTCAAGGTATTGGAGTGGCCATCACAAAGTCCCCAATCCTATAGAATTTTTTGGGGCAGAACTGAAAAAGTGTGTGAGAGCAAGTAGGTCTACAAACCTGACTCAGTTATACCAGCTCTGTCAGTAGGAATGGGCCAAAATTCACCAACTTATTGTGGGAAGCTTGTGGAAGGCTACCCGAAACGTTTGACCCAAGTTAAACAATTTAAAGGCAATGCTACCAAATACTAATTGAGTTTATGTAAACTTCTGACCCACTGGGAATGTGATAAAAGCTGAGATGAATCATTCTCTCTACTATTATTCTGACATTTCACATTCTTAAAATAAAGTGGTGATCCTAACTGACCTAAGACAGGGAATTCTTACTAGGATTAAATGTCAGGAATTGTGAAAAACTGAGTTTAAATGGATTTGGCTAAGGTGTATGTAAACTTCTAACTTCAACTGTACATACTACGTCAATCAGCCCGACTAACCGGTGCCTGTATATAGCCCAGCTACTGTTATAACCTCGCTACTGTATATAGCCTCTCTACTGTTATTTTTCACTGTTTTTTTACTGTTGTTTTTATTTCTTTACTTATCTATTGTTCACCTAATACCTTTTTTTAACTTGAAAATTGCACTGTTGGTTAGAAAGAATTTCACTGTAAGATCTTACACCTGTTGTATTTGGCGCACGTGACAAATAAACTTTGATTTGATTTGATCGTGTCAGACTGTGTAACCAATAGTTGGTATTACAGTCTGATCTATTAGGTAGAAGGTAGGGTAGAAGGTAGGGTAGAAGGTAGGGTAGCAGGTAGGGTAGAAGGTAGGGTGGATGGTAGGGTAGAAGGTAGGGTAGCAGGTAGGGTAGCATGTAGGGTAGCAGGTAAGGTTAAAATGTAGGGTAGCATGTAGGGTAGCAGGTAGGGTAGAAGGTAGGGTAGCAGATAGGGTACAGGTAGGGTAGAAGGTAGGGTAGCAGGTAGGGTAGAAGGCAGGGTGGCAGGTAGGGTAGCATGTAGTGTCACAGGTAGGGTAGAAGGTAGGGTAGAAGTTAGGGTAGCAGGTAGGGTAGATTATAGGGTAAAAGGTAGGGTAGAAGGTAGGGTGGCAGGTAGGGTAGCATGTAGGGTAGAAGGTAGGGTAGAAGGTAAGGTAGCAGGTAGAGTAGAAGGTAGGGTAGAAGTGTGGGAACGAGTGTAGAGCACATCAAACTAAAACAAACAACAACAACAAAATCATATATGTTAACGTGATAAAGTCTAGTGCGGAACAGGATTATAACTAGGATTATATAGCTGAGAGAGTAAAATCATTTGTTTTAAATCCAAGTTGCAAACAGCAAGCAAACGAACAGTCATCTCTCGACCATAAATCACGTTATATGTCATTGAATTTTAAATTGTTCCTGGCTAAATGAGAGCCGATAAATGTATCTTAATTCTACAGCATTCACAGCAAATGATGTGGTTTTATTAATTGACTATTACAAGTAGGATCGAGACAGACATAGCTTATCTTTCCAGGTTGGTTATCATAGTGTGTACTCAACAGTCTTTCACAGAGGTAAACCACATCCTTGCTTTGCTTTAGCAATGACTGTTAGAATGCTGTAGAAGTGTAACATATTTTGGCTGCAGGGACACTGATTCATAGATGTTTCTTGCCCCTGACTCATCACTATGGCCTCCATTCCAATGCATCATATCCAGGTGAGTACTACTGTAGTAAAGAAATATATAATAATAATATTGTCAAGTACACAGGATAGGTACAGTGAAATGGGTAGTAGCCTACTTTGGTGGTGTAGCAGAGTAGGGGGCCATTTTAGGACTGCCACAGTGTTGTCTACCTCCCCCTCTACCCGCCACTATTCTGACACCCCAAGCCCCTAGAGCACACTAGTCATATCCAATCAGACAGCCACAGGAAGCTGACACACACACACACACACACACACACACACACACACACACACACACACACACACACACCACACACACACACAAAGCTCACAAACCCAAACTGTGATGCACCATCAGTTGTCATATCAAAAGGACAGGAGAGGAGAGTGAAAGAGAAAGACAGCTTTGGGCTCTCAGAACAGAACACGGAGGCTGAAACATGGCAGAAGAGGTATCAGGTAAAAAGATTTTAGTCTGTTATCACACATGTTAAAATTACAGAAATATCATGAGCTTTGGGCAAAATAAGTAATCATTTGTACTCATTGTGGTAATAATCGAGGATAAGTTAGTTTGGTACTTTTTTTGATGGGGGCACAATGTACTCATAATACACTTAAGGATGAATTTGATATTGATGTACATTTATGTGATACCAAACCAAGATTAAGATTATCAGGAGCAGATGGCCCCAATATCCCCATGTGCTGCTTCTCAGACACGGGACTTTCAAATGTTATCAGCTGTCTTTTAGAATGAAATGCAATAAGCATTTCAGTGAGGTATAAGGAGAGACCCAAATGAAAGAGAGACAAATGGATACCCATGAAACAGGTAGCTATTAAACATTATAAACTGGGTGGTTTGAGCCATGAATGCTGATTGGCTGACAGACGTGGTAAATCAGACCATATACCACGGATATGACAGAACATTTATTTTTACTTCCCTAATTTTAATATCAATAAGTCACTTCGGGGGTTTGTGAAATATGGCCAATATACCACGGCTAAGGGCTGTTCTTAGGCACAATGCATATACCACAGCCCCTTGGGCCTTATTGCTTAATTATAAACCGGGTAGTTTGGGTCCTGCATGCTGATTGGCTGAAACAACATTTCAGTCATGTGTATACCAGACAACATACCATGGCTATGACTCAAAAATACTTTACTGTTCTACTTATGTTGGTAACGAGTTTATAATAGCAATAGGGCTCCTCTGGGTTTGTGGTATATGGCCGTACCATGGCTAAAGGCTGTATCCAGGCACTCCGCTTAGGCTTATTGCATATATGCATAGTCACTTTAACCATATCTACATGTACATACTACCTCAATCAGCCTGACTAACCGGTGTCTGTATGTAGCCTCACTACTTTTATAGCCTCGCTACTGTATATAGCCTGTCTTTTTTACTGTTGTTTTTATTTCTTTACTTACCTATTGTTCACCAAATAACTTTGTTGCACTATTGGTTAGAGCCTGTAAGTAAGCATTTCACTGTAAGGTCTACTACACCTGTTGTATTCGGCGCACGTGACAAATAAACTTTGATTTGATTTGATATTGCTTAATTATAGTCATCTCTCACATTACATCTGTTTCTAACACCTTCTCTCCATTTCTTATCACTATCTACTTGTCTTCCTCTATGAGCGTAGGGTCGGGTGAATAAATACTCTGCCATCCTCTCCCTACTTGCTAACTGACCTAGGGAGACAATAGGAAGGAAAAGGTGAGAGGGAGGGTGTGAAAAGATAAAATAGCCTAAAACAGCAATACAATCGTACATACTATGTATGGTTCTGTAGGTACATGTTTCAAGGAAAAGGAAGAAGTCCCGTGATATAAACGTCTGGTGTTTTGCTCCCATGAGGTGCTTGTCCTCAAAAGTACTATAAGTTTGTGTGTGTGTGTGCACATTTTAGAGACAGTTGTAACACTGACGCACAACAAAGACAGCATGCTAAGAGCACATTCCGAATGGGCGTAGATGCAGGAAATTCCACTCCCTTTCCCAGAGGAACTGCACACACACACACACACACACACACACACACACACACACACACACACACACACACACACACACACACACACACACACACACACACACACACACACACACACACACACACACACACACACACACACACACACACACACACACACTTATCAATCTGATGAGCTGATGACAAGATTGTTGTGGGGAAAGAACACCAGACCATGGGACTCTTTCTTTGTTAATTCAATCTGTAAATCAATGGTGATTAACAGTTTAGATGCAGAAGAAAACAAATTCAGTATTCCTAAATTGAAATTAACAAATGAACCTGTAATAAATGTGCAAATTGAATAACAAATGAGCAAATAATGTGTCTCCCCTCAAATATTTGTATTTTTTTAAAATCACTTGCTATAAATCCACAAGTAGATATGATTTGAGAAAGGTGACTCAGACCGTAGTGTGAGGGTGTATTCACTAGGTGGCAGCATTAAATTCCCAAAATGGAAGAAAGTCCAAATGAGGTAGGGGACATTTTGACAACATCCACAATGACTCAGACTGTGACTGGTGGTGAAGTGGAGGGAAGGGACACACATTAACCCCAGAGGATGACAATATTTATTAAGGCAGTGCTTGATGATGCTCGCTGGTTACTGTTTGGCCATCTCTTAGGGCCTATACTATACAAGGCCCAGCTAGCAGTTCTGAGCTCACAATGTTACTGGCTTTTGTTTCAATGTGTTGCAATCATTTGTTTAAAAGATTGAATTATCGTTATGCCCTCAGTCCTAACACGTGGTTTGAGATCAGCTGTGGGTCATTAAATAGGCGTGATGTATTTTTACCACATCAACCGTGTATCAGTAAAAGCTTTGTAAGTAGGCCTAAACCAGTCAACCAAAACTGTTGAACTACCGAGTTGAAACATAACAAACATTTGCAGCCCTCATGACACTGGACTGTGCACTGTGCAGTCGCTCTGTGAGATGCTATCTGATGGAGTCTAGCAGCTAGCTACAGCATGTGTTATTCCTTATCGAACAAACTGACGTGTTAACATTCCCTGAGGAGGTCATACAAATGAAAACTGGATTCCTTCTTCACTATGAGCATTCTTAAACCGGCATCTTGATGTCCCTGGAAGACAAACACTAGAGCCTCACTCAGCCTTCCTTAGCTTGTTCTGTGTATGTCTCTGCCAGAGACTGTACTTTTAGTTCATTTGTTTTTTATGTTTGGGAATTTTTGATCGTCTCTAAGCAGGATTAAACATTCTTCACAGTCCTCAGGAAGACATCTTTGGTAAGAAATTGTTATTGCCTGCTTTTCAGGTGGATTGTTTTCGTCCGAACTACAGGGAGAGGTTTCTTAGCCCGCTTTGAAGGGTTGAGACATTTCACGTAGACTACTGGTTTTTAATGGGTGCTATTTTAGGGTCAGGTGTTTGTTGTACTAGGCAGCACACTGCGTTTTGTGACCACCCTAAATAACTTTCTCACCTACAGTCTAGGGAGAGGATGATGAGGAGAGGTGATATCAGAAAAATACAACAGAAAAATACTTTGAAGAAAAACAACAGGTGTCTGGGTCGAGATAAAGAAGCCGAGACACCCTGAGATATTCAGCCTTTCAGATAAACTCTATCTCTTCTCAAGGTCCAGGGTATATCTCCTCAGTGGCTATATAGAATGACACAAGACAGAGTAGTAACTGAGGCGGCTTAGTGACTAGAAGGAGGCGGAGAGCATGAGCTGTGACACCATCAGTGGGGTCAGCCCAGGAAGGGCATCTCTCTGCTGGAACAATGGCTGGGATCTACTAACAAGCCTTATAATGTAACCATGTCACAGATGAGAATCATGAAATGACCACATTACGTTGTGCTACTGTAGGTGGGAGAGAGCAAGTATGCGTCTGAAATGGCACCCTATTTCCTGCATAGTGCCCTACTTTTGACCAGAGCCCTATGCCGGCCCTGGTCAAAAGTAGTGCACTGTATAAGGAATAGGGTGCCATTTAGGACGGAGACCAAGTCAAGGGTCTGTCCAGCCTGACATTATACTGATTTACACTACCATTCGAAAGTTTGGGGTCACTTAGAAATGTCGTTGTTTTCCATGAAAACATACATGAGATTAGTTGCAAAATGAATAGGAAATATAGTCAAGACGTTGACAAGTTTATAAATAATGATTTTTAATTGAAATAATAATTGTGTCCTTCAAACTGCTTTCGTCAAATAATTACAGCCTTGCAGACCTTTGTCATTCTAGTTGTCAATTTGATGAGGTAATCTGAAGAGATTTCACTCCATAGTTCCAGAAGCACCTCCCACAAGTTGGATTGGCTTGATGGGCCCTATTTACGTACCAATGGTCAAGCTTCTCCCACAACAGCTCAATAGGGTTGAGATCAGGTGACTGTGCTGGCCTTTCCTCTGTCCAGTGTCTGTGTATTTTTTGCGTGTACTATTTCATGAAGTTGCCAGTTGAGGACTTGTGAGGCGTCAGTTTCTCAAACTAGACACTCTAATGTACTTGTCCTCTTGCTCAGTTGTGCACCGGGGCCTCCCACTCCTCTTTCTATTCTGGTTAGAGACAGTTTGCGCTGTTTTGTGAAGGGAGTAGTACACAGTGTTGTACGAGATAGCCTTAATAGCCTTACTTTCTCAGAACAAGAATAGACTGACAAGTTTCAGAATAAAGTTATTTGTTTCTGGCCATTTTGAGCCTGTAATCAAACCCACGAATGCTGATGCTCCAGATACTCAACTAGTCTAAAGAAGGCCAGTTTTATTGTTTCTTTAAATCAGAACAACAGTTTTCAGCTGTGCTAACATAATTACAAAAGCGTTTTCTAATGATCAATTAGCCTTTTAAAATACTAAACTTGGATTAGCTAACACAACATGCCATTGGAACACAGGAGTGATGGTTGCTGATAATGGGCCTCTTTACGCCTATGTAGATATTCCATTAAAGAATCAGCCGTTTCCAGTAACAATAGTCATTTACAACATTAACAATGTCTACACTGTATTTATGATCAATTTGAAGTTATTTATTAATGGACACAAAAAAAAAGCTTTTCTTTCAAAAACAAGGAAATTGACCCCAAACTTTTGAACGGTAGTGTACATCTCCTGAAACTGTCCCCCAGGCCAGGGCATGACAGAAAAACAGAACCAAACGTATTGTGTTTCCACAGAACATTACTAGAGGAAAATGTATAGGAAAATACATTAAATTGTTTTTCCTCGCTCTTCTCTTTCACTTAGCAACGGCTTCAGCCATGTTCTCCATGGACACCTTCTTCAAATCTATCTTGTTGCCGTCCAGACGGATAACACCAGAGGAGGGGGAAGTAAGTAATCTGTTTATACATCAGGTCACCAAGACAACCACGAGTTCTCCTTCTTCATAATACAAACATGAACATATTTAAAAGAAGGATAGAGTGTTATCTGAATTGTGAGGAAAGTGTTGGAGTGTTGAATTCACTATAGCGAAATTTGCCACTTTTACAATTCGACTTCTTTGTTTGTTTAACTCAAGCATTAAATGTCCACAAAGAAACAGGACTTGGATACACTGTAATGTTTTACAGACACTGTATGATGACATGCATATTTGAATACCATTACTCACTTAATAATTAGGCTACAGGTAATTCCGGTTCAACGGGTTGTGTGCTGGGTTTCAAGAAAGGTCTGTGAAACCCACATGACTAATCACATCAGACTTTGAAATAGTTTATAAGACTTCATAGCAGAGTTGTTCTATGTAGGGTGTATAGGGGGAGAATCACTCTTGCCGTCCGTCCTGTAACTATGTCATGCCTCCCCTGTTGTTTTTGTCTGTCCCTGGCCTGAGGCAATTAATCTGTCTGTGTCCACGTGTCTGTGGCCTACTGCATGGTTAGACAGACAGCTGGGGCCACTCTGATAAGTGTCCACACACCCCAATCCTACACACACGCACAGGCAGACAGACACGCAGACATGCAGACACACACACACACACACACACACAGAAAGGGAGAGAGAGAGAGTGAGAAAGAGAGGGAGGGGGAGAGAGAGAGAGAGAGAGAGAGAGAGAGAGAGAGAGAGAGAGAGAGAGACTTTGCCAGAGCAAATTTGTCAAAAATAACCCATAAATCAGTAGGAAACTACCACTATACACACACAAAAAATTGGGTTCCTCAAGGGTTCTTTGGGAAGGTGATGGATACTGAATGATGGATACCAAATAACCCTTTGAGCCTTTCAATGGCTCTTTGCAGTTGAAAACAAGATTCTTTCCTCTTTTAGCGATAATTCAAATGTATGGCCGGTGGGTCATTCTAATATTTTGGGACATGGTTTTCTCACAGCTCTTTTAGTGACAACTAAAATGTAGGGCCGGTGGGTCATTCTAATATTTTGGGACGTGATTTTCTCACAGCTCTTTTAGTGATAACTAAAATGTAGGGCCGGTGGGTCATTCTAATATTTTGGGACGTGATTTTCTCACAGCTCTTTTAGTGATAACTAAAATGTAGGGCCGGTGGGTCATTCTAATATTTTGGGACGTGGTTTTCTCACAGCTCTTTTAGTGACAACTAAAATGTAGGGCCGGTGGGTCATTCTAATATTTTGGGACGTGATTTTCTCACAGCTCTTTTAGTGACAACTAAAATGTAGGGCCGGTGGGTCATTCTAATATTTTGGGACGTGGTTTTCTCACAGCTCTTTTAGTGCAACCGGGAGTCATTCCAGTTGGTCTAATCTGTTGTGTTATGCTATTAGATGTTACATATGACTATGGTCAGTGAAGGTGTCTTGTGAGAATGGTTAATTAAGTCAGTAGTTCTCAATTCTCTCCTCAGGAATTACCAGACGTACCAAAGCTAGCATTCCTGATAAAACTTGTTCATAAAAACAATAATAAAACCAATGGAATTATAACCATTTAATATGGCTATTAAACCAGAGTAAGAAACACTGTATGGTTCTAAAAAGAACCTTTGTAGAACCATTCATTTTTTTTCTATAATATAGCTCCCGAAAAGGGTTCACTGTAAGACGTTTCTGTAATTTCAACAGTGAAATACGGTAGAATGCACAGTAAAATACCTTCAGTGTACCTTCATTGTATACCTTCATAACTAATTATGGTGCATTGTGGGAAGATGTTGTGGGCGAGGAAAGAGTTTCGGGCTCAAGAACATATTTTAAGGTGTGCCTTGTAAGAGGCTATATTTGTTGCACCCGTGAGAGGAAATGCTTTACCCTCACAGAATATAAACTCAGCAACAACAAAAAAACATCCCTTTTTCAGGACCCTGTCTTTCAAATATAATTCGAAAAATCCAAATAACTTCACAGATCTTCATTGTAAAGGGTTAAAACACAGTTTCCCATGCTTGTTCAATGAACCATAAACAATTAATGAACATGTACCTGTGGAACGGTCGTTAAGGTCACAGTTATGAAAATGTAGGACACTAGAGATACCTTTTTACTGACTCTGAAAAACACACAAAAAAAGATGCCCAGGGTCCCTGCTCATCTGCGTGAATGTGCCTTAGGCATTCTGCAAGGAGGCATGAGGACTACAGATGTGGCCAGGGCAATAAATTCCAATGTCCGTATTGTGAGACGCTTAAGATAGAGCTACAGGGAGACAGGACGTACAGCTGATCATCCACGCAGGGGTGTGTAACATGTGTAACAACACCTGCACAGGATCGGTATATCCGAAAATCACCCCTAAGGGACAGGTATAGGATGGCAACAACAACTGCCCAAGTTACACCAGGAACGCACAATCCCTCCATCAGTGCTCAGACTGTCCGCAATAGGCTGAGAGAGGCTGGACTGAGGGCTTGTATGCCTGTTGTAAGGCAGGTCCTCACCAGACATCCCCGGCAACAACGTTGTCTATGGGCACAAACCCACCGTCGCTGGACCAGACAGAACTGGCAAAAAGTGCTCTTCACCGACGAGTCACAGTTTTGTCTCACCAGGAGTGATGGTCGGATTCGCGTTTATTGTGGAAGGAATGAACATTACACCGAGGCCTGTACTCTGGAGCGGGATGAATTTGGAGGTGGAGGATCAGCCATGGTCTGGGGTGCTGTGTCACAGCATCATCAGACTGAGCTTGTTGTCATTGCAGGCAATCTCAACGCTGCTGTGCGTTACTGGGAAGACATCCTCCTCCCTCATGTGGTACCCTTCCTACAGGCTCATCCTGACATGACCCTCCAGCACGACAATGCTCGTTCTGTGCGTGATTTCCTGCAATACAGGAATGTCAGTGTTCTGCCATGGCCAGCGAAGAACTTGGATCTCAATTCCATTGAGCACGTCTGGGACCTGTTGGATCGGAGGGTGAGGGCTAGGGCCATTCCCCTCAGAAATGTCAGGGAACTTGGAGGGGCCTTGGTGGAAGAGTGGGGTAACATCTCACAGCAATAACTGGCAAATCTGGTGCAGTCCATGAGGAGGAGATGCACTGCAGTACTTAATGCAGCTGGTGGCCACACCAGATACTGACTGTTACTTTTGATTTTGACCCCCCCCCCCCCCCTTTGTTCAGGGACACATTATTCCATTTCTGTTAGTCACATGTCTGTGGAACTTGTTCAGATGTTGAATCTTGATATGTTCATACAAATATTTACACGTTAAGTTTGCTGAAAATAAACGCAGTTGACAGTGCGAGGACGTTTCTTTTTTTGCTGAGTTTAGTAATATACTGTATTTTAGGAATTCTATAAACCTTATTCTGAAAATCTACAGTAATTTGCAGGCCAATTGCTGCCAGTAATTTACTGTAAATCAGTTCCATACTGCATTTTTGTAGTGCCAAAAACCTTTGCAAATCTAGTGGGTATGTGGTATTGTTGTTTCTGATTAACATATTTTGAGGTGTGTCTTGTAAGAGGCTATATTTGTTGCACCCGCTGTATGAATTTAACAGATATGTGGTAGTGGCTCCCTAACAATTGAATGTCTACAGAGGACAGATCAGAGTGACAGGAAGGTTTACACCTGTGTTGAGTGGCTAGCCATGTCTACAGAGGACAGATCAGAGTGACAGGAAGGTTTACACCTGTGTTGAGTGGCTAGCCATGTCTACAGAGGACAGATCAGAGTGACAGGAAGGTTTACACCTGTGTTGAGTGGCTAGCCATGTCTACAGAGGACAGATCAGAGTGACTAGAAGGTTTACACCTGTGTTGAGTGGCTAGCCATGTCTACAGAGGACAGATCAGAGTGACTAGAAGGTTTACACCTGTGTTGAGTGGCTAGCCATGTCTACAGAGGACAGATCAGAGTGACTAGAAGGTTTACACCTGTGTTGAGTGGCTAGCCATGTCTACAGAGGACAGATCAGAGTGACTAGAAGGTTTACACCTGTGTTGAGTGGCTAGCCATGTCTACAGAGGACAGATCAGAGTGACAGGAAGGTTTACACCTGTGTTGAGTGGCTAGCCATGTCTACAGAGGACAGATCAGAGTGACAGGAAGGTTTACACCTGTGTTGAGTGGCTAGCCATGTCTACAGAGGACAGATCAGAGTGACTGGAAGGTTTACACCTGTGTTGAGTGGCTAGCCATGTCTACAGAGGACAGATCAGAGTGACTAGAAGGTTTACACCTGTGTTGAGTGGCTAGCCATGTCTACAGAGGACAGATCAGAGTGGCAGGAAGGTTTACACCTGTGTTGAGTGGCTAGCCATGTCTACAGAGGACAGATCAGAGTGACAGGAAGGTTTACACCTGTGTTGAGTGGCTAGCCATGTCTACAGAGGACAGATCAGAGTGACTAGAAGGTTTACACCTGTGTTGAGTGGCTAGCCATGTCTACAGAGGACAGATCAGAGTGACTAGAAGGTTTACACCTGTGTTGAGTGGCTAGCCATGTCTACAGAGGACAGATCAGAGTGGCAGGAAGGTTTACACCTGTGTTGAGTGGCTAGCCGTGTCCTTTTGATCTGTTTTTGCCCTGTAGTCACTGTTACTGTAGAAGCCTTTGTTAAGGCCTAAATTGCAAGTGATATAAAACACCAAATAGCAGTTGACATTCTGTAATATAGAATGACTTATTCATTATTAGCAACTTCGTAAAAGTTTTTCAATACAATTCAACAATAAAGTGCTGTTTTGCTGTATAGTTAATGCAGTGTACTGTAAATGATGGTGCATTGTGGAAAAATGTTCTGGGAGGGGAAGAATTTCAGGTGTGTCCTGTACTATGTTTGTTGCACACGTTCGTGAGAGCCCTGTACCAATTTAAGTGATATGTGGTAGTAGTTCTCAACCAATGAAATGTCTATAGGGGACAAATGAGAGTGAAAGAGGGTCCTAAACCATTAATGGTTGACTATTTATTCATGTGCATTTGATCTGTTTTTCCCTGCAATCACGACCAGTTTTGAAGCCTTTGTTAAGGCCCCAAGAAGGGAAAGTGATATAAAACACCTAGTATTCATTAATATTCTGTAATATACAAATGCCTAGCAGCCAACCTGCATCCCTTGTAATTACAGTAAAATACTATAAAAATAAATTTCTTACATTTTATTAGTCATTACTTTGACGTTATAGTAATTTAGAGGAAGCAGATATCAAGGTACGGTGAATATCTCAGTAAGGTATTGTCACTATCAGAGCTAGTCAGAGCTATATCATAAGATACCTTGTTGTAATTACAATTATTTTGAAGACCAGTGTATCCTCAGGAGGCCGAAGAAATTTGGCTTGGCCCCTAAGACCTTCAGAAACTTTTACAGATGGACAATTTAGATCATCTTGTTGGGCTGTATCGTCGCCTGGTACGGAAACTGCACCGCCCGCAACCACAGGGCTCTCCAGAAGGTGGTACGGTCTGCCCAACGCATCACCGGGGACATACTGCCTAACCTCCAGGACAACAACAGCATCCGATGTCACAGGAAGACCGAAAATGTGAAAATGAAAACTTGCAAAGAGCATTGGGTAATGTGGGTAATTGCAGTAATATGCTGTAATTGTAATTTGTACTGTAAATTAGATTACAGTAACTGACTTGGTACTGTAAATTAGATTTTGGTAACATTTGTGGTACCGTAAAATGGATTACAGTGGGTGTACTGTAAATGAAATTACAGTAACTTACTGGCCAATTGCTGCCAGTAAGTTACTGTACATTTTACAGGAGATGTTTTAGTGTTGTAACCATAGCGGAACCCTTTTTTCTATTATATGTTGTAACCATAGCGGAACCCTTTTTTTATTATATAGAACCTTAGGATAGGGTTATTTTTAGCACCATAGAGCATGACTCTTTATAGAACCTTAAAAAAAGGTTCCACATAGCACTAAAAAGGGTTCCGCTATGGTAGCAAGCCAAATAACCCTTATTTGGCACTAAATAGTGTGTACCTCTACCCCTAATCAAAGTGTTTTTGCACCAGTAACTCCTGATGTACAGGTGCTGCTATCTGGACAGGATCATTGTGTAGCCTGCCCACAGTACTGGACTGGAACATTATGAACACTTATATTTGATATACTTATCATTGACTCAATCTCATCTACCAAACTCAGGCGAAATACAGTGCTGGAGCTGTTGGAGCTCCGACTCAACATATTGTGGTGTGTTTTGGAATGCCCTACAAAATGTTAGAAAAATATATATATTTGTGACACATCCAACTGGGCACATATGTCAGTTCAACGTCTAGTTTAGATTTACATTTGCTTGTCAACTAACGTGAATTCAATGTGAAATAAACCCAAATGTTCATCCTCTAATTGGGTTTTTGGTTAAAAGTTGGGTGAAAAAAAAGACGAAATTCCGTTAAATATATGCATTTTTGCAAATCCCACAAAGTTTTCGGCGTTAATTCAATGTCATGTCATCACATTGTTTTGGTTGAAATGACTTGGAAACAGACAGCGTTGATTCAACTACATAGTTGTTGTCCCGTGGGATAGGCCTACAGAAGTAGGATAATCAAAAAGTTTAGAACAGCCACTGGAATGACTCCCAACTGAAATGTCATCGCAACTGAATGTTGGGAACACGAACAAGAAACAGCCAATTTGCTGCAGTGAATAAGAGAATCAGATCCTTCTGAAAAGGCCGCCGATTTTAATGACTCCGAAATCACTTGACAAGCAGCGGGGACTCATTTGAGAGCAAGTGTGCTTACGCAAAGCTACAATCATGCGCCTGTGCTGAGATAGAGCTGAGGCTGATTGAAAGTGGGTTGGAGTCTCGGTCGAGCAGAGGCAGCAGCCAGCAACGTCGTGCGAGGTGGCAGTGACAGCCGGGTTGAGTTTTGATGTAGGCACAGTAGCCTAACAGTCAGGTTGGAAACTTGGCTTTAGTGACACAAGAGCAACATGTGGCGATTCAACTGGTCGTGCAATGTCCACTGTCGGTATGCTATGTTGTTGTAATGTGGGTCCGGTCTTTGTAACCGGTAGACAGACATGCTTGGTGCTCCCGTCTTCGACATGCGTAAACGTGAAAGTTGTTTTGTTTGACTTGAAAAAATATGCATCTGTTCCGGAGTTACAATTATCGAATTTTCCCGGATCATTATTCTGTGGAAACATCGACCATTCGAGGCATCAGTTGGGTATGTGATTATTGATGCCTATAATAGCATACCTTTATTTTGTATTTTATTTAACCTCTATTTAACTAGGCAAGTCAGTTAAGAACAAATTCTTATTTACAATGACGGCCTACAAAACCTACAGTTGCACAGGCTAATAGTATACTCATCTTGTAATGATGATAATCATCATCACTAGGCTACTTATCCTCATCATTATCTGTAACATCATTCCTTTTTTGTCCTTGCCTTGTGCTTATTGTTTAGCTTTGAGATGGTTTGATGATGATCTGACGATAGTGATGATGATTAATGATGATGATGATAATGAGTGCTCACGGGTCATAATATAATTCTTCATAAAAACAACTTTTTTTCTTCAGAAAGTAAAGTATGACCTTGGCTGAAAATATTCTCAAAATAGTCACATCCATGGCAGTTTGAGACAGTGTTTTCGCAGCAAAAATAGGCCTTCAATAAATGATATAGCCCATCACGTGGACATGTTTTGAGAGTGAGACTCCTGTTCCAGGTAGAAATGAAGCACCACAGTACTTGATCAAAACATAATGTGGTGGGAGGTAGAACATTCTCTACAGAAAGTCTGCCTTGTGTCTGCACGCATGTCACCGTCATGCTCTGTCTCTCTGCCTTTCGCACACACTGCACACTTCACCAATCAGTTACTATAGGCACTACAAGAGGAGGGAAGACGGGTCACACTTGAAAACACTGCAACACTTCAGCATAGAAGTTTACGTCATCGTATGTGATTGTGCCACTGCATTAGTGTCTGCGTGGTGAGATGTGTGGGTGGTGTTTCACTGCAGAGGTGGAGAGTGAATGGGGCTGTGGAGTCAGACAATGTGTTGATGGAAGAAGTGTGTGTGTGTGTGGGGGGGGGGGGCTCACCACATCCACAGACACAGTCTGTGTGATTCCCCGAAACAAAAAGCAGCTTCCTGCGTTGCATGTGAGACTGTGGAGAAGGTTCAGACTGACACAGGGACTACTAGTCTTGGGTGTGGGGCAGAGGAGAGGAAGCTAGTGGAGACCCAGACATTTTTTTATTTTTTTTTATTACTCTTGTTATTTATAGTGCATTGTTTATTGTTCACCTTGATCCCCCCCATTCGGTTTACATGGTAGACAAGAATGTCTATTTTCCCCCAGCCACAGGAAGATTCCGAATAGTGCTCCTCGTGAAAGATCTAAATTTGGCTTTTGACTTTGTTGTTGAATTGCTCAGGATTATACAGACGTTGTGATTAGCTGAATCTGTGATGACCTGACTATAAAAAGGCATAGGTCTTATATATGATCTATAACAGCTTAACAAGCAACGGTGTCGCCTGTCAGTGGACAGTTCATATTTGTTTTATTTAAATAAACATATATTTGGCAATGTCTATGGAGTAGCCGTAACATATTACTGTAGGTAGGACGTCAATGGAAATATTACTTAATAGCCTGATCTTGTGTTCACGAATAACAACTGGATTGGCTGAGAACCCAAAAATTAAGATGGTTTAGGAAAGCTTCTAAATATCATATGCATAGTGAGTTTGTTTATTTGTTTCTGTGTATATTGTTCTTCCTCAAGTAGCCTATAGTTGATTCATTAGGACACCCTATGGTGATGATGTTTTAGTCTAGCCCATTTGCTTAATGTCCTTAAATCCAGCTTGACCTAGTCCCTAGAGGTTCAACAACAACTACAACCCCTCTGATAGATAAATAGATCAATGCTTGATCTTATTCATGTCAATAGCTGTGGGCGCATTGCAAAATGTTAAAAGCTAAACATCCAACACCCTGTTTTTCGTTTGATATTCGTAAATACACTTATTACATTGATAATACAGTAGGATATGGAAATGTTAAATTATAGACTTAGACTGGAAATTGAGTTGAGTTGGCCTTATTTGAACCACGGTGCAGTGCTTCATGCCTTAGATGATCAGGCAAACATCATTATTCCTAAAGCATCTGCGGCTCCACCTCATCTTTGTGTCTGTTTGATGATGTGTCTGGAATGCTGAGGCGCCATGCAACAACATTAGACCCAATTAAACTGGCTTCACACTGGGCGCCAGCTAACTCTAGTTAATTAAGACACACATGGCACGCGTGGTCTGATACCACCACTAGTAGCAAATGCAGACAGAATCATTTTCCTAGAATGAATAAATGCTAATAAGGTCTGTAACCCAATGTCCATGCTTATTGCAATGCATACCAGTGCTGGGATGGTGGTGATGACTCCTGGAGATAAACAGGACAAAATGACTCACATTGGTAGAGGTCCTCATAATAAGAGATACATAGCAAGAAGGGCACTTCTTGATAAGAGGGACGGGACATGGCATCTGGCATTTCCCACTGTATGCCCCATACTGCTGCCAGGCCTTCAACTTTGTTTCTTAGAGTTGTTTTCTAAGATGCAAGGGCTTCTCCAAGGGAACAAAAAAACAAAGTCACCATAGCCTACAGGTGTGTCTGTGCAATGCTACATCAGGCAAGAAGTGACGCCTCTACAAGCATGGTTTTGCTGCTCTCAGCATGGCAGAGAGAGAGCAGAAGCGACAGAACATATGAGAGAAACTTAATTCTATTTTATAGAGTTGGCTAACAGCTGAAAAGGGCAATGTGCAGTACCTCTGGTTGGGAGCATGTGACAGTGTTGGCAGTAGGACCGACCAGCACAGTTTACTCTGTCAACAGAAAGGAAGGGTGGAGAGGTCTCCACGCTAGGAGCCATTGAACACCTGACTTAAGAGAAGAAAAGCAATCTAGTACAAAAATAAGAAAAGGGGATAGAAGAAGAATACTGACTGCAAATGGAGCTGAGGGAAAAAATGACGTGTTCAAACCATTTTATTTTTTTAGTTGCATTTTATACCCAAGCCCAGCACAAGGCCATCAATAGCGCTCCCACACAAAGAGAGACGAGATGACAATAACTAGTCAGGTTCCATATTTCTATTTTTTATCATTTGATCTGCCGATCCCACACCGCGACACAGTGAAAACGTGAGGCCTGTGTCTTATATAATCAATTTTCTTCTGAGTGGCCCTCAAGGTAAGGCAGTAGCCACTCATGAGTTAACAAGACCTGGAAAGATAGAGGAGAGAATGCCCTGAACATCCCTTGTAAATGACTGTGTACTCCGATGACACCTCAGCCAGCGGAGTCCATCCATGTCACGCAACTTAGCAGCTGGCTTGGGAACACATTTAGAGAGGCTGTCAGTGGATCATAAAATAAGAGTTATAGAACAACAGAAGAGGAAGTGGGAATTAGGCTACAGCATAGTGTTGGTGAGTTGAGAGGAGGGTTTGCCCATATATCATTGGGTTTAGGACATATATTGCCTGAACCAGTAGACATATAGAAAACACTCACTGAAAACAAACTGAACACAACAGTATGTATCTCATTAGACATTAGAATATTTCACATTCAACCTATCTTTCTGGTCCCACCCAATGGTTTCTGAGAACAACCAGTTTAACCAGTTCTGTTGGAATGCCTATGAGAGGAAGCCATAATATATTATAGGCCTTATTATTCAGCAATGCCTTGATATTATAGGCTTTCTGGACTGGACGTGAACCTCTATGATGGAATAATGAAATTATGTAATAGTTGGTTATGTTTCTTTCTCTCCCACTTTCCCCTAGACCCCACTGCCAGAGGCCCTTGACACACAGGACACCATGAAGCAGGTACGTAGTATGCCGATCAGGGACAGTGCCACACACACACCAGGGTTGGGCTCATTTTGAATTGAAGGCATATTTTAGTTTACTTCCTGAATTGACTGCCTTCAATTCTAATTGATTCCAACCCCGACACATACAAACACACAGTACAGTAGTACTTCACATCCCTACAGCTAGTCTTAGACCTTAATCAAACTGCTCTGGCTTCTGATTCATCTTTGATTAATCACAATCTTCATGAGAAGAGAACCAACAAGGTCATTGAGTTGACATGTAGGAACATTATTTATGTCGGACATTTTGACCTCACCCTCAAATCATCTGTTACACCATAGAAACACCACATTAGCATAGTAGAAATGGTGACTGGAAGCTCAAGTACAGTAAATAGTAGTTCACCTCTTAAAGCTGTAGGTCCTTAGGGTTAAACATTTAGTGTTATTCACTTACGTCTTATTACATCATATAATGCCCCACATTTTCTATAGTGTGCCATGTGAAATTCTAAGACTCGCAAGACCTTCAACATACACGTTGCCTCAATACGATGATCCAATGTATGAGCATAATGACATTCCTCAACAATTTTAGTCATCTCAATTAAATGTCAACCCGCAACCTGTTGATATCGGACATTGGCCCGGCCTTCAGGCTGTAGCAAATTGTTTCTCCTGGGCCCTTTTAGCCACTGCGCCAGCCTTTGTTGTTGCAGCGTTGGCATCTTCTGTAACTGCTGAACCTGTTCTTTTTGAGTTCCTAATATCACTGCTTGAGCAGTGGAGTCTTTAAGAACACATTCCAATCCAGGCGAGCACTGCAGTCACAAGGAGTCTAAAGGACACTCCACGATCCACAGCTAGCTAACCCCCCCCCCCCCCCCTCCCCCCCTCGCCTTCAAGCCCTCACTACCCCCCCCCCTGCCTGACCAGAGCAGACCCAACCCTCTCACTCCTTTATCTAACTGCTCCTTCAATAGCCCCCTCGCAGGAGAAATCAGCCCGATAACGGTGTTGAAATGGAAAGACAAACCTGGCTCCTGACTGGTATTATTTTACCCAATATACATAGACGCAGTCAGGCAGGCACACACACGCTCACACGTATGAATACACACACACACACACACACACACACACACACACACACACACAGCCGCTCTCACTTTGATGCATCCAGAATCTCCAGGAATAAAAACAGTGGAACAGTGTTCTCTTCTACTCCAGGAAGAATGGAAACACAGTAAAATATCAATGCCAGTAAATAGGCCTATACAACATTAAAGTTGAGTTCATGTCTATGTTTTTTTCTGCACTGAACATGTAGGGAGTATCTTTAATAAATATCCAGTCAGCCTTGGAATGTTCCTAACTTCCCAAGGGCTTTTTCTGTGTGAGTGCTGTGTGTATTTTGGAAAGGGGAGAGAGGATGCAGGTCTTATAGCTAATGGGAGAACAGTAGCGAGGCTACAGGGAGGTTGGCTTTGTTGGTGCTTTGTTTGGTAGTTGTTGTTCTTGTTTTTTATGTCTTTGGAGCATGTGTCAAACTCAAGGCCTGCGAGCCGATTCAATCTGACCCAAGGGTGGTTTGAGTAAAAAATTGTTTTTTAGTTTGACATTTTTTGGAAGGGGGGGACGATTGTCAATTGACATTGAAATGACTAAAACCAAAAACTGTAGAATTTATTATTGACCGAATGTTATAGTCTCTTTACTCTGTCCAGCTTGCTAACAGTCATCAAAACTGAAGCTAGACAGTCAGGGAGCATCGAAAATTCAGAAAGCGATGGCTAGAGGACAATTTGTTAAACATTTTCATGGCAAGGAAATATACAGTGCAGTAGGATTCAGACCGCTTGACTTTTTCCACATTTTGTCATGTTACAGCCTTATTCTAAAATGGATTCAATAATCCCCCCCCCCCCCCATCAATCTACACACAATACCCCACAATGACAAAGCAAGAACAAGTTTTTAGAAATGTTTGCAAGTGAAAAAGACAAAACAGGAAATACCTTATTTACGTACATTAGTATTCAGATCCTTTGCTATAAGACTTGAAATTGAGCTCAGGTGCATCCTGTTCCCATTGATCATCCTTGAGATGTTTCTACAACTTGATTGGAGTCCACCTGTGGTAAATTCAATTGATTGGACATGATTTGGAAAGGCACACACCTGTCTATATAATGTCCCACAGTTGACAGTGCATGTCAGAGCAAAAACCAAGCCATGAGCTCAAAGGAATTGTCTGTAAAGCTCCGAGACAGGATTGTGTCGAGGTACAGATCTGGGGAAGGGTACTGATTTCATTTTTTTATTTTTTATTTTATTTGCTAATATTTCTAAAAACTTGTTTTTGCTTTGTCATTATGGGTTGTTGTGTGTAGATTGATGAGGGAACCAAAACTATTTAATCCATTTTAGAATAAGGCTGTAAAAATGTGTTTTTTAAGTCAAGTGGTCTGAATACTTTCCTACTGTAATTCATTTTAAGTTGGGCCCTCCGGACCTCTTTGAAGACTGAATTTTGCGAGCTGGGAAAATGAGTTTGAGACTCCTGGTTTAGAGATTTGAGATTGTTCTGTTAGTTATCTAATGATGATCAAGATGGTTATTGTGATTTGGGATTTGGTGCTACGTATATTCACACAGGTAAAAAAATAAACTTCTCATCAATGCCGCCAGGCCTTTTTACCTAAATTGGCACTTCCTGTTTTGAATAAAGGAAGAAAAAAAATCCAGTGCTGTAGCTTGGTATTTCTGAAATGGGGGAGGAAGTGTACTTGTTGGAAACAATAACCCCTCAGAAGGTCTGAAGTGGTCTTGTCTGTATAGAGAGTGGGATGTGAGATGCAGTTCCTACAGCTCCTCTGCCCACCGGCGTGGTGCTCCATCCCTCCCTCCAGGTACAGTCATGTTCCAGAGAGAACAGAAGAGGAGAGAACAAAGCCCACCAAGGTCACAGCACAGAGGGAGACTGTAGACTCGCCCACAGAGGAAACTTCAGAACACTAGTAGAAATTTGACACTATTTAACACAGACTATGGGCACAAATATAGTAAGCCCACACACCACATTCAGTTATTGAAACAGTTACTGTTACTGAGCCAGAGAATGAAGTTAACAAAGTGACTTTATTTACAGTGGGGAGAACAAGTATTTGATACACTGCCGATTTTGCAGGTTTTCCCACTTACAAAGCATGTAGAGGTCTGTAATTTTTATCATAGGTACACTTCAACTGTGAGAGACGGAATCTAAAAAAAATCCAGAAAATCACATTGTATGATTTTTAAGTAATTAATTGGCATTTTATTGCATGACATAAGTATTTGATCACTTACCAACCAGTAAGAATTCCGGCTCTCACAGACCTGTTAGTTTTTCTTTAAGAAGCGCTCTAGTTCTCCACTCATTACCTGTATTAACTGCACCTGTTTGAACTCGTTACCTGTATAAACGACACCTGTTCACACACTCAATCAAACAGACCTCAACCTCTCCACACTGGCCAAGACCAGAAAGCTGTGTAAGGACATCAGGGAGAAAATTGTAGACCTGCACAAGGCTGGGATGGGCTACAGGACAATAGGCAAGCAGCTTGGTGAGAAGGCAACAACTGTTGGCACAATTAATAGAAAATGGAAGAAGTTCAAGTGACGGTCAATCACCCTCAGTCTGGGGCTCCATGCAAGATCTCACTTTGTTGGGCATAAATGATCATGAGGAAGGTGAGGGATCAGCCCAGAACTACGCGGCAGGACCTGGTCAATGACCTGAAGAGAGCTGGGACCACAGTCTCAAAGAAAACCATTAGTAACACACTACGCTGTCATGGATTAAAATCCTGCAGCGCACGCAAGGTCCTCCTGCTCAAGCCAACGCATGTCCAGAACCATCTGAAGTTGCCAATGACCATCTGGATGATCCAGAGGAGGAATGGGAGAAGGTCATGTGGTCTGGTGAGACAAAAATATAGCTTTTTGGTCTAAACTCCACTCGCCGTGTTTGGAGGAAGAAGAAGGATAAGTACAAACCCAAGAACACCATCCCAACCGTGAAGCATGGAGGTGGAAACATCATTATTTGGGGATGCTTTTCTGCAAAGGGGACAGGACGACTGCACCGTATTGAGGGGAGGATGGATGGGGCCATGTATCGCAAGATCTTGGCCAACAACCTCCTTCCCTCAGTAAGAGCATTGAATATGGGTCGTGCCTGGGTCTTCCAGCATGACAACGACCCGAAACACACAGCCAGGGCAACTAAGGAGCGGCTCCGTAAGAAGCATCTCAAGGTCCTGGAGTGGCCTAGCCAGTCTCCAGACCTGAACCCAATAGAAAATAATTGGAGGGAGCTGAAAGTCCGTATTGCTCAGCGACAGCCCCGAAACCTGAAGGATCTGGAGAAGGTCTGTATGGAGGAGTGGGCCAAAATCCCTGCTGCAGTGTGTGCAAACCTGGTCAAGAACTACAGGAAACATATGATCTCTGTAATTGCAAACAAAGGTTTCTGTACCAAATATTAAGTTCTGCTTTTCTGATGTATCAAATACTTATGTGTTGCAATAAAATGCTAATTAAATACTTAAAAATCATACAATGTGATTTTCTGGATTTTTGTTTTAGATTCCGTCTCTCACAGTTGAAGTGTACCTATGATAAAAAATTACAGACCTCTACATGCTTTATAAGTAGGAAAACCTGCTAAATCAGCAGTGTATCAAATACTTGTTCTCCCCACTGTAAGTGTTGTTATAAGAAGGGGGGAAAAGTGTGGGTGGAAAGGCCATAACCACAGACCACATTAGCCATTATCAGACAAACCAACCCACCCACAAATATAAAAACAATTTTAACAGGCCCATGTTCCTTTTGTGATACTACACTATTCAAACACAGACATAACATTCAAAGGCAGACTTTGACTTGGTCTCCATAAGAAAGTGTGTCATTAATGTTTATCTAAAGCACATACTCAGCCTGTTCCGGACCTGAAACGTCAGAGAGAGCAGTGTGAGAGAGAAAGGGCCACTTCTACAGTACATACAGTATGCCATTCACCAGCACTGGCACACCTGAGGGAAAACGGTTTACTCTCTAACCTGATGCATGGGGTCGGGAACAATCAGGGAGTTCCTCCTGCCTATACTACTAACACATGGGCTATAGTCCCTAGATCAGTGCTTCCTTACCTTTTTTTGAACTACGGCACACCTTTATGGGATCCATTTTTAGCACCCCACCAAAAATGGCCCTATTCATTTATTTAGTGGCAATGACCCCCATCTCATCTGATCCCTACTGCAAAATTCTCTATTTTCTGTTACAAACGTTTTTTAAAGACGAATTACAGTTTAAAACTATTTTCATAGTTCCCTACTCGTGATGATTCATTTGTGTGTACCTCTAAGAGCGTCCCACGAATCCGTGCAATTTTTTTGTAAAAATAGGTCTTTAGTTTTTAACTGTTTGAGCTAGAGACTTGTGGTTTTCTGCATTGTAAAGGTGCAACCACCGACACAAAGCCATACGTGCCGTGTTTGTTTATATGGCAGAGGCTGTGGTACAGCTAAATCTATAAAAGCCTATTTATTCTTCATATGAAAATGTGGACAGAATGTGACGCATATTGCGGAGACTCTGGAGGCACGCAGAGGCCCAATTGAGCTCTCGACCATTTTTTAAATATAATTGAGCTCTGCATCACTCCTCATTGACATTAATGGGTGACGGTAGGTGAGGGCGGGAGGTCCGGAATAAACACAAACTTACTTCCTTGACAGCAGCTCTGTGCTGCTAGGCGAAGTGTAAGAAGTATGAATGCCCTGACCTTGCCAATGCAGATTGACCATGTGGCGCCTTTAATCAGACTTGCCTGTGCTAACTGTTCTCACAGGCAAAGTAAATTGATACAACCCACTGAGCAAAAACTTTTTTGCATCAACGTTGTTTCCACATTATTTCAACCTAATAAATCATTGCGATGAGATTGGCTCAAATCAAATTGTATTTGTCACATACGCTGAATACAACAGGTTGTCACGGCCGTTAAAAGAGCTGGACCAAGGTGCAGCGTGGTGAGCGTACATTTTCTCTTTTATTCAAAATGACGCCGACAAAACAATAAACAATACAACACAAACTGTGAAGCTTAAGGCTATGTGCCATCAAACTAAGTTAACTTCCCACAAACACAGATGGGAAAAAGGGTACCTAAGTATGGTTCCCAATCATAGACAATGATAGACAGCTGTCCCTGATTGAGAACCATACCCGGCCAAAACATAGAAATAGAAAATCATAGAAACACAAAACATAGAATGCCCACCCCAACTCACGCCCTGACAAACCAAAATAGAGACATAAAAAGGATCTCTAAGGTCAGGGCGTGACAACAGTGAAATGCTTACTTACAAGCCCTGAATCAAAACAATGCAGTTTAAAGAAAAATACAAACAAACAAAAAATTACAAATAATAATAAAATAACAAAAGCCAGGCTATATACAGGGGGTACCGGTACAGAGTCAGTGTGCGGGTCACCGGCTAGTCGAGGTAATTGAGGTAATATGTATGTAGGTAGAGTTATTAAAGTGACTATGCATAGATAATAACAGAGAGTAGCAGGAGCGTAAAAGAGGGGGGGGGGGGGGGACAATGCAAATAGTCTGGGGTAGCCATTTGATTAGATGTTCAGGGGTTTCATGGCTTGGGGGTAGAAGCTGTTTAGAAGCCTCTTGGACCTATACTTGGCACTCCGGTATCACTTGCCGTTCGGTAGCAGAGAGAACAGTCTATGACTAGGGTGGCTGGGGTCTTTGACAATTTTTAGGGCCTTCCTCTGACACCGCCTGGTATAGAGGTCCTGGAGGGCAGGAAGCTTGGCACCGGTGATGAATCAACATAGAAAACTAAATGGATTTGCCAAAAAGTATCAACAGAACGCATTCCGTCTTTTTTTTCACTTTTTTTTAACCTAAACCGAATGACATGGTGAAAGGTTGTGTTGACTTCAAGTTGAATTCACAGTAGATGACAGCTCAACCGAATGTAAATCAAAACCAGACGTTGAACTGACGTCTGTGTCCAGTGGGAAAGGACTTTGCTCATGATGTGCGCCCCTCAACTGATAAAAATGCAACAACATGCCTGAGCAAACTGGATTTGTAGATACAGATGTGACCATGAGCTATTCAAGTTTCAATGTCAAATGCACAAGTACAGTGAAATGCCATTCTTGCCAGCGCTAAACCCAAACAAGGCAGTAATCAATGTCAATGTAGTACAAAAAATAACACAAGGTAGAAGAAAAACACACAAGATATAAAAACAAGATAACTAAGAAGCTCTATACAGGGTCAGTTCCAATACCATATTTACAATGTGCAGTGATTCTGGAGTGATAGAGGTAGATATGTTTTAGGGTAAGGTGACTAGGCATCAGGATACAAGATAAACAATGTATTTATCTGTGTGGCAGTGGTGCTCCCAAGTCAAAATTGAATGTGCATTCCACAGGTCACATTTATAAGTGTGTTCAAAAAAAGAATCAAGATTGGGAAAAGGTTTGCAGCACACCTGGACAGCTTCTCCAGGCACACCCTTTGAAAACCGTTGCCCTAGATCACATTTTCTCAACTAGTTCATCACAGAGTTCACAGAGATTTAGAGCTTTTGTTCTTCCAGTATATACAGAACCGAACAGATTGATGATGAGTGATTATGTCCTGTGTGTTTAGCTACTTAGTAGGTGGGGTGCTGTACCCAGGATGTGCTGTATGAAACATTCTGTTTTGGTCTGTTGTTATAAGAAAATGTGTTTAAGATTGCAAGCTGAACACAGTCACAGTAGAAATGCCAGCTTGTTTGCAATGATGATGGGGGGATTTATGCATTTGGAGTTTATTATCTCAGTGTCAGAGGTCAGAGATGACCAGGCTGAGAACATGGTGGTAGCTAGTGGTCCCACGGGAACAGTGGTGACCTCCAGCCAGCACAGCCAGTAGAGCCAGTCTGCAGTCCCCTGGGACCAGTCTGCAGTCCCCTGGGACCAGTCTGCAGTCAGTGGAGAGGATGAAAGGTTCAGAATGATACATACAGTCTGTAGACACTAGGTCTGGGAGCAGGACAGCCTGTGGGAAAACAGAGGTATGAAGGGGGGGGCTTGGGGGACCCCTCAGTTAACTTCTCACACAGCAGGTGTGTCTCTTTGAACTTTAAAGTAGCATGCAGGTTTCCCCGTTCTTTTGTACATGGTTCTGAAAAATGGATGAGAACCCCAGGTTCTGTCAGGTTGTGTTGTCTTTGACGAGGCCGGAGTCGGCAGATCAGTCACGGGTCAGAAGCCAATCATTTCATCCCGAGTGGCTTGGGGCCAGAGCCATTGGCCAAGGCAGGCTAGGAGCCTGGCTTTGGTGACAGGAGAGAGAGGGGAGAGGGCCTCACAGGCTGCCCCATCCACCACAACACCAGCCAGAGCAGGCTAAGGGCTGGGGCCTGGCTAGGGGCCAGGCGTTTGGGAGAGGAGGCTAGGAAATCACCGTCCACCACAACACCACGCCAAGTGGAGACAAAAGCTAAAGGAAATGGTCTTTGTTAAGTTCAATCTGAATCTCAAGACCACCACCTTGGACAAACAGAGCCCTGAAGGAAGCCCAATAACAAACAATCAACTGTGTGAGTCACTCGTGGAATCACAAGACTAGGACCAAGAACATATTGAGTGGAAGGGAGTGAAATGAAGACATTCTAGTCCATTAACAAACCAGTGAATGTTGATATTTAGCCATTTGTAATATTGGTTTTGTCATGGAGGTTGCGTATAAACAGGAAATGGTAGGAAATAGGCTGCACAGCAACAGACCCAATGTGCTGTGAGTTACATAAGCTTTAGTCTGCATCAGTGGTTGTTACAAATTTTACACAAGTTTTTTTTCTTCTCACATTCTGTTTGGGTGGTAGAGCATGGCAGAGAGGAGCGAGATAGGAGGGGGCAGGGAATGGGAAAAAAATGACTGGGAGGTGTATTAGAAATGATACTACTTAGAGAATCTGAGAGGAGGCAAAGTGAAAACTCTCAGAATGGCAAAGTTGTCAACGTTGCCAAGTGACATCCACTCTCTCTCTGACAAGGAGACAGTTATGTGTGTGGTGTGGGAGAGTTTAGCAGTGCAGTAACTCTCTCCATAACACATTCTCACCAGCTCTCCTCCCACACGCGCACAATTAGGGACTCTAGCCCCTGCAAAGCCAAACACTCCACTCACACCAGTGACGTATGTGACATCACACATGGTTCCTGTAATGCTTCTCACAGAATGTATGCTTTCTGCCACTGCCACTTGCTTTTCACTTGTCATTCTAGCTCCTTGCATGTCTACACAGTGGGTCACTGTTGTCACTGTCTGTTGTCACAAGACCTTCTGTGTGACACTTCACATTTCCCGCTTCATTTGTGTGACCTCATGTCTTTATCACGTCATGGAAATGACACAGAAGTAAAGGCATGTTGGTTGTGTGCATATGATAAGCAGAGGAAGAGGTCCATTGTTCAATTACATTTTGATTTGCACATAGCCTACATTTGACTGTATCAAGTATCCCTCTCTCTCTCTTTCTCGCACACCTTGTAGTTTCTGTCGGATCGAATTCTGAAGGCAGCCAGGGTGGTGTACAGTGCCTTGATAGAGCGTAGCCCTGGCCTGATCAGAGACAGAAAGCATCACCTGAAGACCTACAGGTATGGGGCCTTGCTCCTGTCAATGATTGCAAATTCTACTCTTACTGTGCCTGTTTGTCTTTCTGAAATGAAAATGCTAGATCGTTTCCTTGTAGAAATCTCACTCTTTCCCTTACAGACAATGTTGTTCGGGGAAAGAGCTTGTTGATTGGCTGATGAAGCTAAACGAATGCTTCCAATCAAGGAGCCAGGCAGTTGGCATGTGGCAAGTCCTGGTGGATGAAGGAATCATTGTTCATGGTAAGAGACTTTAATCAGAGTGAATGTATTATCATCATGTATTGTCAAATATGATCATTTGACAAGAATCAACAACTCCCTGCTGTGAGTGTAACCAAACTCAATGTCTCCTATCACAATGTAGTGAAGCAGGAGTTAAACTTCCATGACAAAGACACTCAATTTTACCGCTTCCTGGATTTGGAGTTCGGACTGAACCACATGACCAATGAGAAACTCTCACTGAACCACATGACCAACGAGAAGGACCAATTAGACGATGAGCTGCAGGAGGGTTTGTCGTTATTACTGCAGATTGGTCCAGATGCTCTTTTGACCATGATTTTACGTAAATGGTGAGTTCCATTTTATTATGCTGTGTGTTTGTATCAAGGTTGTTTTACTCTTCCAAGTCAAAGGGAAATTTCCATCCTCAGATGGACAATAAACTTATATTGTATTATATCTGCTCTCCTATCGTACCATATATCAATCATCCTATTGTAAGGCCTAACCTCTGACCCTCTTGTAACCTGCGCGTATCCCGTCCTCTCTGCAGCCCCAGCCAGCGTAGTGCGGAGGACATGGAGGTGATCTATGAGGAGCTGCTTCATGTCAAGGCTGCTGCTCACCTCTCCACCTCAGTGAGTCTCAGCTTCCTGTCCTGTCTTTGGCCGCGTCCCAAGTGGAACCCTATTCCTTATGTATTGCACTACCATATTGCTCTGTCCAAAAGTAGTGAGCTGTCCAAAAGTAGTGAGCTCTACAGTGAATGTGGTGCTATTGAGAACAAGTACAGCCTGAGTCTAGTCAGAAGATGTTCTGTAGAAACCGTGCTACACCGGTCCATGGCCCACATTCACAGTCTCAGAGTAGGGCTACTAATAAAGCACCAGTTTTGCCTAGATCGGCGGTCTTCAATTGAGTCTTCAACTCCCAGGCAAACCGGCAACCCAGGGACCCCCATCATATGTTAGCTAAAACATTTAGGTGAATGATAATGGCAAGGATATACTGTATGTAATTCAAAATGTGTTTATTTTGTCGTTGCTAGCGATATTCATAATAATCTTATTTTTTATCACTTATATATATATATATATATATACAGTACCATTCAAAAGTTTGGACACACCTACTCATTCAAGTGTTTTTCTTAATTTTTAACAATTTTCTACATTGTAGAATAATAGTGAAAACATCAAAACTATGAAATAGCACATATGGGAGGGATCATGTAGTAACCAAAAAAATGTTAAAAAAATCAAAATATATTTTATATTTGAGATTCTTCAAAGTAGCCACCCTTTGCCTTGATGACAGTTTTACAAACTTGGCATTCTCTCAATCAGCTTCATGAGGTAGTCACCTGGAAGGCTTATCCAACAACCTTGAAGGAGTTCCCACATATGCTGAGCACTTCTTGGCTGCTTTTCCTTCACTCTGCGGTCCAACTCATCCCAAACCATCTCAATTGGGTTGAGGTCGTGTGATTATGGAGGCCATGTCATCTGATGCTGCACTCCATCACTCTCCTTGGTCAAATAGCCCCGACACAGCTTGTAGGTGTGTTTTGGGTCATTGTCCTGTTGAAAAACAAATGATAATCCCACTAAGCGCAAACCAGATGGGATGGCGTATCGCTTCAGAATGTTGTATACACATGCTGTAGCCATGTGCCTTGAATTCTAAATAAATCACTGACAGTGTCACCAGCAAAGCACCCTCACACCATCACACCTCCTCCTCCATGCTTCACGGTGGGAACCACACATGTGGAGATCATCCATTCACCTACTCTGCATCTCACAAAGACACAGTGGTTGAAACCAGAAATCTCAAATTTGGACTCATCAGACCAAAGGACAGATTTCCACCAGTCTAATGTCCATTGCTCGTATTTCTTGACCAAGCAAGTCTCTACTTATTATTGGCATCCTTTAGTAGTGGTTTCTTTGCAGCAATTCGACAATGAAGGCCTGATTCACCCTGTCTCCTCTGAACAGTTGATTTTGAGATGTGTCTGTTTCTTGAACTCTGTGAAGCATCTATTTGGGCTGACATTTCTGAGGTTGGTAACTCTAATGAACTTATTCTCTTCAGCAGAGGTTTTTGAAAATGCACTTGAAGAAAGTTTTTTATATTTTCCAGATTGTCTGACATTCATGTCTTAAAGTAATGATGAACTGTTCTTTCTTTTTGCTTATTTGAGCGGTTCTTGCCATAATATGGACTTGGTCTTTTACCAAATAGGGCTATCTTCTGTATACCAACCCTACTCTTCACAACACAACTGATTAGCTCAAATGCATTAAGAAGGAAAGAAATTCCACAAATGAACTTTTAACAAGGCACACCTGTTAATTGAAATTCATTCCAGGTGACTACCTCATGAAGCTGGTTGAGAGAACGCCAAGATTGTGCAAAGCTGTCATCAAGGCAAAGGGTGGAGACTTTGAAGAATCTCAAATATAAAATATATTTTGATTTGTTTAACACTTTTTTGGTTGTTACATAATTCCATTTGTGTTATTTCATAGTTTTGATGTCTTCACTATTATTATACAATGTATAAAATAGTAAAAATAAAGAAAAACCCTGGAATGAGTAGGTGTGTCCAAACTTTTGATATATATATATATATATATATATATATATATATATATATATATATATATATATATATATATATATTTGTTTATTTATTTTTAAACATTGCTGAACCCCTGCAGTACCGCCGTGGACCCCCAGTTAAATACCCCTGGCCTAGATCATAAATCACAAAGAATACGATTATGTGGACGGGGGGGACCTGATCCTAAATCAGTACTCCTACTCTGAGATGCTTTGTGAATTGACATTGGGGCCCAGTTCTTAGAAAGTGAATAGAATATGGGCCCAGTTCTGAGAAAGGGAATTGAATATGGGCCCAGTTCTTAGAAAGTTAATTGAATATGGGGCCCAGTTCTTATAAAGTGAATTGAATATGGGCCCAGTTCTTCGAAAGGGAATTGAATATGGGCGAAGTTCTTCGAAAGGGAATTGAATATGGGCCCAGTTCTTAGAAAGGGAATTGAATATGGGGCCCAGTTCTTCGAAAGGGAATTGAATATGGGGCCCAGTTCTTCGAAAGGGAATTGAATATAGGCCCAGTTCTTAGAAAGTGAATTGATCCTCCAGTGGACTAGTAAATCTGCACACGATGAGCGGTTTTCCCAGACCCAGATAAAGTCAAACCTGAGCTGCAAAAGCAATGCTCAATCGAGTTTTGAAAGTGATTTGAAGGGATTTTTAGTCCAGGAATAGGTTCAAATGGGGTCCAAGAGGAGGAAGCAGCCCTACTGTATGTCCTGTAAGCGCTAAGGCTTTACACTGACCCTCCCTCTGACCTCTCCCTGTTTAATCCTGTCTCGTTCCCTTTCCTTGTTTCTTCCTGTAGGTCCGTAAGGAGTTGGCAGCAGTGCTGATGTTTGAGTCCCATGCCAAGGCAGGCACAGTCTGTGAGTGTCATAGTCCTCTGTGATGTTTTTTTAAAACTCTGGTGGGCGAGAGAGCGAAAGAGAGCCTCACCGGGCCCACATCACCACCACAGGTGCTAGAGAAACTCTGTCTCTGTTACCATCCTCCCCCTCAGTGCAGTATACAACAAACCTGTCCATCAGTAGCAGAACAAATTATTTCTGCCACGGATGTAAAACCTACTGAAACCCACTTGAATATTTCAAAATCTTTATCTTGGACAATTAGTCCATTAGATTGTCAGAGAAATCTGTCTGTCGGCAAAGCTGACTGAAACACTGAAATGTCAACCCGAAAATGCCATGTGCACCTTTGTGAACATGGAAAAAAAATACAAATCACCAGCACTTTGCCTCCCGGCCTTTCGTTTTTATTGGACTTACCTGTGAAGCACTGTGCCTACATCCTTATCTGGTAGAGCTGGCTGACTGTTGAGACTGATGTGAATCCTAAATCTCGGTGTCTTTGTGTTTCTCAGTGTTCAGTCAGGGAGACAAAGGCACTTCCTGGTACATCATCTGGAAGGGCTCTGTCAATGTCATCACACATGGAAAGGTAAGGTCTTTACCCCAGTTATCTTAATTGTGTACAATTCTTTAGGATACACACTATAGATTCATGTTTGGATATAGAGAATTTGAATTGTATTCACACTACTCTTACAGTTAATCAAATCAAGTTAATCAAATTGTTGGTCACATGCGCCAAATGCAACAGGTGTAGACTTTACAGTGAAATGCCTACTTATGAGCCCATTCTCAACAGTGCAGAGTTAAAATTTAAGACAAATATTTTATAAATAAAATAGGAAATAGTAACACAATAAAAACAGTAACGAGGCTGTATACAAGGAGTACCAGTACTGATTCAGGTAATACAGTATACAGTATGTACATGTAATACAGTATGTACATGTGGGTGGGGTAAAAGTGACTTGGCAATCAGGATATATAATAAACAGAGTACCAGCAGGGTATTTTAAGTGTGAAAGTGTCTCTATTTGTGAGTGTGTAGGGGGTCAATATTCATGCATGTGTTTTGTGCGTGTGAGCGTATGCAGTCTGTGTGTTGGAGTGTCAATGTAGTATGTGTGAGTGTGTGGGTAGAGTCTAGTACATGTGCACATAGAGCCAGTGCAAGAGAGTTAGTGCAAAACAATAAAGAAATAAATCATTGAGGGGGTCAATGTAAATTTGACCAGGTAGCCATTTCATTAACTGTTCAGCAGTCTTATGGCTTGGGGGTAGAAGTTGTTAAGGAGCCTTTTGGTCACACTTACATAGTTATACTGTGTGTGTGTGTGTGTGTGTGTGTGTGTGTGTGTGTGTGTGTGTGTGTGTGTGTGTGTGTGTGTGTGTGTGTGTGTGTGTGTGTGTGTGTGTGTGTGTGTGTGTGTGTGTGTGTGTGTGAGATGCAGGGCCTGGTGACGACGTTACATGAGGGAGAAGACTTTGGGCAGCTGGCCCTGGTGAACGATGCTCCCAGAGCAGCCACCATCATCCTGAGAGAGGACAACTGCCACTTCCTACGAGTCGACAAACAGGACTTCATACGCATCCTCAAGGTGGGTTTGGTCACAACCTGAAGATGGGTGCATATCGTATTCATACTGATGTGTGTGTACTGTATGTAAAGTAGATACACGTTCTCTTTGATCACAACCTGCTTTTGTGTACAGTACATACTCTATTCAAATCAATAGGGGCGTGTGGGTAAAATCACTGGGGAAGCCACGCCAGTAAAAAAGGTCATACTACAACCTATGTTGTGATAGTTGCGTTGTTTGCTCTATAAACATTAGTTCAAACACCACCGTGATATACAATAAGACTGTGACAACAAGAAGACAACAGTCACACAGTGGTGGAATAAATTCAACTACACATACGTTTGTTTCCTCACAAAACCCGAGAGCAACATCTGTCCGGTGAAGTCCACAAAGCATATATTGCATGTAAAAAAAAAAATCAACTTAAACATGTAAACATCATCAAATCAACAAGGCTATATATGCTTAGTTTAATACACTGAAAGCAAACTTAAAAATACCAAAAACTATTTAGTCCAACCAATGTTGCTAAATTTCATGTGGCTGTCCATGGCACTGATTTCTGTGTGTGTGTGTGTGTGTGTGTGTGTGTGTGTGTGTGTGTGTGTGTGCGTGTGCGTGTGCGTGCATGTGCACTCACCCTACTTGAAGAGTACGCTTTTAGTTTTTTGTTTTTATAGTCTACCTAGCGAAATTGCTTGCTAGCCTAACTTCCTCGTATGGTTAACAATGAACCAACTAAGTTAGCCAGCTAGTTAACGTGAGACTACTGGACTACATATTGAACTTCAATCATCTCTGGCCAGAGGCACAAAATGTAAATTTTTGGTTAGATCAGAATCGCCATCATAATCATAGGCCTGTCCAGAGAATTAAGACAAAACCGCAAATCCAAATCCCCATCTCCATGCAGGAAAGGGACGATTTAGCAAGCTAGCTACTGCAGGACATCAACACAAGTAGACCAGAAACAGACATGTTTTCTGACAATTAGATTATCCTTAGAATGTGATTTGATTGGTGTGAAGCCAAATCCAAAACTGGCCTCCCTTGGGGGAGCGTTTTGCTGCGCCAGGACAATCCACAGTTGAGCTCAGCTCAACACTGATTGGCTCATTCTTTTTTCTTTTTATTTTTTTCATCAAGAGAGGCAAAATGCTTGCTGGCATTGATCAATCAAATGCTACAGCGGCAAAATGCAGCATCAGATACGTGTGCTACACATATTGAGACAGAGGGGCGCTGTTTCCTTCGCTCTGAAGATTTCTCCTGTGAGATTCAGCCACTTGCAAATTGACTCAAAATTCTGAAAACACAGAGAGACGAAGGATATATTATTTTATAAATAAAATGTAAAAATGTGTCAAATATTTTGGGAAGCCTGGCTTCCCTTGGCATCCATGAATACACACCAATGATTCAAATATGCCTATTGCATATGCTAAAAGGTGTATGTATCCATGTGTACCATGTATAGTGTGAACTGCATGTAAAGTCTGTGCATGACTGTGTGTTTACATTGTGTTTCAGGATGTGGAAGCTAACACCATGCGTCTGGTGGAACATGGTAAAGCTGTGCTGGTGCTGGAGAAGGCTGAGTCAACCAATCCTGGAGGGGCAGGAAACAGCAGCAAGTAAGACACTCCCACCTTTCATATATTATACTGTATAACAACAACCAGTCAAACAAGCACTTATACATTAATCAAGACCTAAATGAACACACTCTTCTATGTTTAGACCAATGTCATGTAAAACACACATTTTACTGTAGAATATTAAATGTGAAAGAAACAAGCACTGTTTTAGTTAACAGTGTTGTTAATTGTGGCAGTTAGCTGCCTGCCTATTGTTGATTCAATACAGAAATAGACCTGAACACTGTTCAGTTGAATAGACTGTGCTTTGTTATCTCACTTCAAGTGTTTTAGCAAACGTTGAGTTTAATCAATGTGATGCTCAAATAGCTGCCTCTTTATACTGTTAACCAATGTGTCCACCTGTGGCTCTTTCCACACTACACACATACTGACACTCTCTCCCCCTCCCCTCCGCTCTGCCTCTTTTTCTCCCTCTCCCTCTGTTATTTCCCCCTCTCCCTCTCCCTCCCCCTCCCCTACACACTCAGGTATACAGTGATGGCTGGAACTCCAGAGAAGATCCTAGAACACCTGCTTGAGACAGTGAAGCTGGATACTAATGGCAGTGATGCTATAGGTAGGTAACCTGTATGGCTTGCCTTGTATGGGTCCAAACATTTTTCTACTGTAGTGGCTGGACCCCTCTATGTCGCTGGACCACTGACATATTCCCACTGTTTTATGTTCAAAGAACAGGAGTTCCTATTTTAAAACAATCTAGGTAGAAGCAGGAATTCTCCAGGGTAGCTGTTTAGGCCCCTTGCTTTTTTTTCAATCTTTACTAACGACATGCCACTGGCTTTGAGTAAGGCCAGTGTTTCTATGTATGCAGAGGATGCAACACTATAGACGTCAGCTACTACAGTGACTCAAATGACTGCAACACTTAACAAAGAGCTGCAGTTAGTTTCGGAATGGGTAGCAAGGAATAAGTTAGTCATAAATATTTCCAAAACTAAAAGCATTGAATTTGGGACAAATCATTCACTAAACTCTAAACCTCAATTACATCTCATATTGAATAATGTGGAAATTGAGCAAGTTGAGGTGTTTAAACTGCTTGGAGTTACCCTGGATTGTGAACTGTCAAAACATATTGATACAACAGTAGCTAAGATGGGGAGAAGTCTGTCCATAATAAAGCGCTGCTCTGCCTTCTTAACAACACTATCAACAAGGCAGGTCCTACAGGCCCTGGTTTTGTCACACCTGGACTACTGTTAAGTAGTATGGCCAGGTGCCACAAATATGGACTTGGGAAAATTGCAGTTGGTTCAGAACAGGGCAGCCCTTAAAAGTACACAGACAGCTAACATTAATGACATGCATGTCAATCTCTCATAGCTCAAAGTGGAAGAGAGATTGACATCATCATTATCATCATAATCATCATCATTGTTTTCGTAAGAGGTGTTGACAAGCTGAAGGTACCGAGCTGTCTGTTTAAAATACTAGCACACAGCTCGAACACCCATGCATACCCCACAAGACATGCCACCAGAGGTCTCTTCACAGTCCCCAAGTTCAGAACAGACTATGAGAGGCTCACAGTACTACATAGAGCCATGACTACATGAAACTCTATTCCACATAAGGTGACGGATGCAAGCAGTAGAATCAGATTTAAAAAGCAGATAAAAATACACCTTATGGAACAGCGGGGACTGTGAAGTAACACAAACATAGGCACAGACACATGCATACACACACATGATAACATACTATACACACTTACACATGGATTCTGTGTTGTAGGTGTGTGATAGTGGAGTATGGGCCTGAGGGCACACACTCAGTGTGTTGTTAATTCTGTAATGAATGCATTGTAATGCTTTTGAAATTGTATAAATGCCTTAAAATTGCCGGACCCCAGGTAGAGTGGGGATCCATAATAATAAATACAAATACAAATACAAAACACACTATACTTCACATCTGAATCCTCAGCCAAACTTTAAAGATTGTTTCTGGTTTCATGGGAACGGTTTGTTTTGGTCACTCACATGAAACAGCCAACAAAGACAGAAAAGAACAGGCAGAATCAGGCCAGGCACATTCCTGGAAATTTATTTTATATCCGCTCACTAAAGGCCATCAGATGACTCATTGCGCCTGTGTTTTTCAGGGAGGAAGTGGATGGGACACAAAGTGGAGGGACACAGAGTGCCATTAGTCCTTGTTAGTGAGTTATGTGTTGTTCTGTCTGTGCCCACAGATCCCTGTGTGAGCGACTTCCTGCTAACCCACAGGGTCTTCATGCCCTCCAGCCAGCTTTGCCCGGCCCTGCAACATCAATATCCTTTGATGATTATGATGATGCTGGTGATGATGATGACGGTGGTGGTAGTGGTTGTGTGATGATGATGATGATGTCCTAAGCTGTGTCTATTTCTATTTACTTACACTTTGTCTCTAAGAGGATCACATACCCAACATTTGTGGGAGTATTTTGAATCTGTGTACCCGAAAAACAAATTAAACGTTTAAATGTTATTAAATTAAATAAATAAAACAAATGAACATAATTCAACCAAAGCATCCAGCTTCTCCAGCTGAAGACTAGTGTCTCTTCAAGTCAAAAGCAGCTCAGACCGTGGTCTAGGTCTAGAATAGCTGTGTTAAGCTGTTGTTCAAGTGTGTTGGTTCTCTTCCTTATCCCTGAGTGCACCTACCATGCTGAGCCTTCTGAGGGCTCAGATCTGGAGAAGGCAGCCTATGCCCTCAACACCAAGCAGAAGATAGTGAAGTTGATTTGCCAGTGGGTGGCGCTGTTCGGCCAGCTGCTCAAAGATGACCCCATCGCTGTAGACTTCCTGGAGGTGAGTGAAGGGGTAGTGGGATTCTCTATAACCAAACAAATCAAATCAAATCAATTTATATAGCCACATCAGCTGATATCTCAAAGTGCTTTACAGAAACCCAGCCTAAAAAAGCTAGCTGTGCCACCAAAGACCCTGGGTTCGCAGCCGGCCGCGACCGGGAGGTCCATGGGGCGGCGCACAATTAGCCTAGCGTCGTCCGGGTTAGGGAGGGTTTGTCCAGTAGGGATATCCTTGTCTCATCGCGCACTAGCGACTCCTGTGGCAGGCCGGGCGCAGTGCGCACTGACCAGGTCGCTAGGTGTACGGTGTTTCCTCCGACACATTGGTGCGGCTGGCTTCCAGGTTGGAAGCCAGCCTGTTAGACTTTACACCCGTCCACTCGCCCCGACCTGGGCGCGAACCAGGGACGCTCTGCACACGTCAACAGTCACCCTCGAAGCATCGTTACCCATCGCTCCACAAAAGCCGCGGCCCTTGCAGAGCAAGGGGAACCACCACTTCAAGGTCTCAGAGCAAGTGACGTCACCGATTGAAACGCCACTAGCGCACGCCACTAGCGCGCACCACCGCTAACTAGCTAGCAATTTCACATCGGCTACACACGCTGTGTTAAGAAGCAGTGCGGCTTAGCATAGCTTCTTAGCATAGCTCTCGACCCTCGTCTCTCCCGAGCCCGTACAGGAGAGAGACAAGACAGTAACTACTAACAATTGGATACCACGAAAAAGGGGGGGTAAAAAGAATAATAATAAAAATAGCCGAGCCTTATATCAATGTTATCCAAATATCATGCTCTGAAAAATCTGTTATACAGTAAATTGTGCAGTATATTGTATTGAATCATAGCCTGTGTGTTGTTTCTGTGTGTTGTGACCATAATAATATACATTCAGTGTTGATACATTGAGTGTTTCTATGCATGACAGACGCTGGGGGAGGAGGTGGCAGGTGACTCCCGTCTGTCCAGTATGCTGAGGGAGCAGCTCAGAGACAGGAGGAGAACCAGAATGTGAGTAGTAACACGTTTTTATTTATTTTACCGTTATTTAACTAGGCAAGTCAGCTAAGAACAAAATATTTAGTATTTTCAATGGTGGCCTAGTTAACTGGCTTGTTCAGGGGCAGAATGACAGATTTGGGGATTCAATATTTCAGTTACAAGTCCAACGCTCTAACCACTAGGCTACCTGCCACCCCTTTCGCCAGAGTGTATCTGAAATGTACAACTTTTGGGCCCATAGGGTGAATAATGAAGGTCAAAGTTCAATATAGTATGGTATGGATATAAGCCTTGCGCTCACAGGAATGTGAAACAAAAGCAAAAGTCATGTTCTTTCCTTTACAGTCATATTGATAACATTATGTAGTATCGTAACCAAGCCAATAAGAGTGTTTCTGGAAACTAGATTTGAGATTTGAATTAGGCTACTATCATGTTTGTATTTTTCAATATCTTTCCAGGCTTGAGAATGAACTCGGGTCACTGACAAGGGTAAGTTGAACCACATTAATAAAGGCTTATAAAGGTCATTCTTGCGCACACAAATACATCTGCATCTCTGTTTATTACCACATGCCATGTTCTCTTTACTTAGACAGATTGGGAGATAGCAGAAGAGACAATACAACTCCAACCTTTATAACACAGCGTGTTAGTCTTCAGAGCTGCTGGAGCTAAAAGATAAAAGATTAAAAGCATAAAAAACATGGAGAAATTAAAAGTCACACTTGTGGCTGACTTACTCTGTCTATTGTTTGTTTCCATTAGCTTAACCATCAGTTTGACTGGTTTTCCAGTTGTGAGGAGCCAGTGGGGAAGTGTCTGCCAATCAGATCAAAGGACAAAGGTCAGTGAGACTACTACTACCATAGCATGGTAATAACTATGTCATGAATAGCATGGTAATGCCTTTTCTATAATGACACAAAATGCACAATTTGCCTTTTTGTCTGTGTATTAACTATTGGATAACCATTGGCAGCCCACTGTAACCATAAAATGCACTTACAGATGGATCAATGTAAATGTGTCACAACTTCCACCGAAGTTGGTTCCTCTCCTTGTTCGGGCGGCGTTCGGCGGTCGGCGTCGCCGGTCTTCTAGCCATCATTGATTCTTTTTCCATTTGTTTTGTCTTGTCTTCCCACACACCTGGTTTCAATTCCATCATTACATGTTGAGTATTTAACCCTCTGTTCCCCCCATGTCCTTGTCCGGAATGTTTATTGTGCTTGTGCACGTATTTCTGTATGGGGTGCGTACTGGCGGCAGAGGAGTCAGGCGCAGGAGAGCAAAAACTGTGTTACAACGGTGCAGTTTAATAATGAAAATCACAGTAAACAGAACAATCAATACAATGGGTACAAAACCCGTCGCACACCAGAAATACGTGCACAAGCACTTACAATAAACAATTCCGGACAAGGACATGGGGGGGAACAGAGGGTTAAATACACAACATGTAATGATGGAATTGAAACCAGGTGTGTGGGAAGACAAGACAAATGAAAAATGGATCAATGATGGCTAGAAGACCGGCGACACCGACCGCCGCCCGAACAAGGAGAGGAACCAACTTCGGCGGAAGTCGTGACAAAATGGTTGTTGCTATACTTTGTTTAAATTATCCAATGCAGCTGTTTGTTTTTTAAAATCTCTATGTTAAATAATTTCTGAGTAAAAATGTACCTTATTGGGATTGTTTAAAATTATTAGAATTTTCATAACAAAGAACAATGGGTGTGGGGACAGGAAAACTGAAAACTAGCTGTTATTGGTAGAGAGGTTTGGAACTCTCTTTCTTATTGGTCTATTAACTCATTTACAACCTGAGGATTTCACCAGGCAGGCTAAAACTCCATCCCACCAAAACAGGCAGAACTTCAGGTGGTCTTTTCAAACAGCTCTTACACTAAAAGGGCATTATCATCCTTTTCACAATTTCACAGTATTATTCCAACCTCATAGTGTGGAAATATATATAAAACACAGGACAATCACATTTTTTGACTGCACTGGGCCTTTAATGCTTAACTTCCTTTCCCATGTCTCTGTGTTTTCTCTCCTAGTATTGTATGAGATCTTCCGGCCAGACCATACGTCAATCACTCTGATGCTGCCGGTGAACACCTCTGTTCAGGAAATGATGTCATCGCTGGTAAATCCAGGAGGAGACCACGTCCTGGTCAAAATGAACTCCATGGGAGGTGCGTGGCTATTCTTTCTTTTTCCATGTCATCTGGAAGCAATATGAAGCCCTTTTCTAAGATCCAGCTGTACAGGACATTCATTATTTCCCCTTTCAGTTTGTACACTTGGTACAATACTCCCTCCTTCAGGCAAGAGCAGCTATATTCATAACTTTACAATTTGGTATATGTGCATGTTAATGTCTTGTGACATGTCATTTGAGATGATGGTAAGTTTTATTGAGAGAGTGTGTAACTGTCAGTGAGTGTTGATGTTAAGTCGGGATGTGTGTCTCTGAGGTATTGTGTGTTAAAGGGCTTGTCTTTGCCGTATCATAGACAGGGCTCAGCTGAAGCTGGATGCCACAGCAGTCTACACCTCCCTGGGGCTGAATGAGAGACTGTTCCTCTGCACTGCCACCCAGGTGGAACAACTGGTGAGTCCTAACCTCACCTACAATCTACACCTACTCTAGTCTCTCATGGGTGCTGAGATGACCATATATAACTTATCTATAACTTAAGAACCACACTGCATGGTGAATCAGAGAAAAACATCCCCAGACTGTCATCATCGCATACCGTTCATAGATGTTTGTGTGATTTCATGGCATCATTTATGGTGTTTGTTCTCTGGCACCTTGACAGATGCCCCTGAAGGAGCAGCAGGGCCCTGATCAGAGCACCATTGACACTTTGGAGCAGATGTGTTCCAAGGACATCGCCAGCCAGCTCACCAACTACGACTGGGAACTGTTTACCGCCATGCATGAGGTAAGGAAGGAAATGAGGTGAGCCCATGCCAGAGCTTTGCCAGTGTTATGGAGCGGAAGTTATGGATTTGGGACCAGCAGGATAAGAGTTCAAAGAGGAGAAACTGTGACGTATGCTGCAATAGGCACTTGAGTGGGATCATTTGCTACCCAGCTTTAAATACAGAGTATCACCAGTATGCCCCATTTCCCTGAAAAAAAGGGCTTAGTTAATAAGAATGAGGTAGAAAAGTTTGAAAATGTATGCAGTCACTACTACTGTAAGTCGCTCTGGATAACAGCATCTGCTAAATGACTTGAATGTACAGGTCTATTAAGGGTATGACATCTATCTCACATGTGGGTATGCACCGTGGTGGGGAGCTGGTTTGACAAGGCCTGGTGACTCAGATGTGAGCTGTCTCAGTCTGTCTCAGAACAACAATAGTAGCCCTGATTATACTCTAACGTGCATCATTTGTCCTGATCTTGTCTTGATCTGGTCTGTTTACACTTGTAAGATCTGATCACAATCGGTTAACAAAATGTTTTTGAATCATCTACACTTGTCTGAAAAAGTGGGCACAGGACACATTTTAGCATCAGGTATAAACAGGCCTAAAGGATTCGCTATCTGTCACTCAGGCATGTGTCTGAGGCATCCTCTCTCTGGTAACTGTTACTGCAGCATCATATCAGTCATAAGGTCGACTCCTCACCCGACACACTACTACCCTGTATTGGCCACGTGTTCATCTGACACACATACCTCTTTTTATGCAAGTTTATTTAACCAGGTTGTCAAAATACCTCTTTGACAAGGACATCAAGTTCAAGTCAAGTTCAAATGTTATGCCAAATTGAAGGTTTAGTCCATTGGATGGTTGCTTGATATACCTGTATTTGGGTACATACAAATACTTTGGATCTGTGTTTAATGTGCCACAGTACATACGGATGGTAAATGAATGTCTCTCCCCCACCAGGTGGAACTAGTGTACTATATATTTGGGCGACATAAATTCCAAGGCGCCACCACAGCTAACCTGGAGCGTTTTGTGCATCGCTTCAACGAGGTGCAGTACTGGGTGGTGACGGAGGTGTGTCTGTGTGCTGACCTGATGAAGAGAGCCATGCTGCTGAAGAAGTTCATCAAGATGGCCGCCATGTGAGTCTCACTTAAATTAAGACACAGTTTACCTTGTAACTTGCAGATTAATGACTATGTTATCTTAGGGGTAAATATCCCTACAGAGCAGTATACTATATTGGTGATTTTGTACAATAACACTCTATATACAAAAAATATTCAACATACCAGCAGAAATCATGTTTTCATATCCAGATAAAATATTGGCAATGTCTGTAGACACTGTTGCTCTAATAACCATTTTGGTAATGTATACGTTTAGTCTTCCCACAGCTGTTACTGGCTGTGTTTCCTGTTTCAGGTTGAAGGAGCAGAAAAACCTCAATTCATTCTTTGCTGTGATGTTTGGTCTAAGCAACAGTGCTGTACAGAGACTTTACAAGACCTGGGAGGTGAGGCCTGCTGGGGACAATGACCTACGTTTTTAGGATCGCTTATAATAACAATGTATGTTATTTACAACATATGTGAAATGGATATCAGAGGAGTAACAGTTGTTGTTGTTGTTGTTGTTGTTGTTGAAAGAGAGTGCCGAGTAAGACGAAAAGGGTCTATTGTGCCTACGAGAGGTTAATGGTGAGTGAGTTAATGTGTACACACTTCATAACAAAGTGTTCTATTAAATGTCATAGATAACAACAGGTGACATCACAGGCCACTTGTCAATCCCTCCCCCTCATTTCCACTGTGTGTATGAATCGTGTTTTGTAATATGTGCGTTGTTTATGGCCTATATTTCCTTTACAACTAGAGCTAATGGAGAAGTGTGTGTATTTCTCTTAATGTGTCAGGATCCATCACGTAATCACCGAGCCTACAGACTGGCTGTGGCAAAGCTCAGTCCTCCCTACATCCCCTTCATGCCCCTGCTACTAAAAGGTAGTAGGAATACGTTGTTAGAAACCTCTTGTGGTAGATGTAGCATTCAATACCTGAGTACAAGTCTACATGGCCCTACACTGAGCCAGTATGTTGTTCTGTTCGCCATCGGTTCCTCTAGACATGACATTCATCCACGAGGGAAACAAGAACTACACTGAAAAACTGGTCAATTTTGAGAAAATGGTGAGTTTGTCGAGCCTAAATATCAAATTCTTACATCGGCCCTTACCCAAGTTATGTCTTCTCTTTTTTGTCTTGTAAACTATTGGCTAAATAAGCCGCCTTGTCTTTTCACTGTTTCAGCGCATGATTGCCAAGACAGTGAAGATCGTTCGAGGGTGCAGAAGCACGCCTTACGGTAAGACAACAAAATGAAAAAGTTGTAGGAAAGAATGGAATAAGGACAATGTTGGGGCATGGTGTTCACACTCAACGGTTCTTTGTCCCGCAGTGCCTTCCTCGCCTCAGAAGGGGCTCGCAGACAGAATGTTTCTGGAGGCGCCTTCCATTCGGGTGTCCACGTGTAAGCTATGCCACATAGCTATGCCTCAATGCTTAACTCATTTTCCACTCAGAGCTTCAAATGAGATTAAGTAAATGTAGCTCTTCTGTGTTAGGTGTTAAGAAACAATCTCCCTCTTTGTCGCTTGTCCAGATTCTGAGCAGTCCCTCCCTCTCCGGAATCCCAGCAACATCCGCCACTATGTTCAGAACTTTGAAGTGATCGACAACCAGCGCAAACTGACACAACTGTCCAGGGGAATGGAGCGCTGAGTGCTGAACCAGACCAGTGTAAAAGTACTGTATCTACATATCTCTGTGTATAAAGACTGTCTATAAGACAGCCTGTGAATAAGAGGTTGGCAGGGGAATACACACACCTCCATGGTCATACTAATCCACATGCAAGCTCTTCTATAGACTCGTGTGCATGTCCGGTGTCAAGAATGGAGGACTGTGGATGTTTCTGGGCTGTTCAGTATCACACAGAGCGCAGTCAAGAGAAGCAGCTGTTTGGACTGCTAATCAAGTGACTAGGACCTGAGGAGGGATCCGACTGGCAGTATCTAGTGACCCCTAGTGCCTTACCAGAGGTGTTGCTGGTCCTGTGACTGCTGTTTCTGATACCACTACACTCCGGAGGAAGAAGTGCATATTTTTGGCATTAGTCATTATTTATACGATCATATGTATAGCAGACTATTTGTATGATAATCTTATGGTTTCACAAGTGCCATATACGGGTTGGGGCAAACGAGACGGTGTTGGCTGAGATTGTTGACAACATGTAAACTATATTTAGTCTCCAATTTTTTTTTTTAAACAAATGCATTTGCACAATGAGCACTTCTCTCAAATACATCGTTACAGTTGTTGGTTAGCTAGCTAGCGATTTTTTTTTGCTATATTAGCATAGATGTGACATCAGTCAAAACAAGACATGGTATCAAGAACAAGATAAAAACTAGTTGATACGAGCCACCTACGATTCCCCACTGGCAGCTTCTTGTCATTGTTGCTAGCTATCTGGCCATCCTGAATCACAACACAGACTTCTGCCCCATTGATGCGAGTGCGTCGTTTTCATGACGTTGTTAGCTAACGCCTTGATCACACCGATAGTGTTTTGCACAAAATAGGACGCAGCATCATCTGGATGTGTGCAACAAAGTGCAACATTCATCTTCTGCTACCATTTCTGTCAAGCCGTCTACGCACACAGTTTGGCGCTTCGTTCGATAAATCTAACGTATGTACCACACAGAACGCACTGCAACTGCAACGCAATGCTGCAAGGCAAACGCAGCGTTCCATTTGAAATAAATGTACTTTCGGTGTACCAAATTGCCAAACAATGTTGGTGTGATCGAGGTGTAACCCGTCTACATAAGCACATATAAGCACATACAGCAGAGGAGATATATGCTATAGCATGCAGTTATGGAGTGTTTGTTTTGACCTTTTTCCACTTTGTAATACAACTGTGTACAATGAATAGTTTAGCAATCAGCTATGTTGCCAGAACGCATACACAAACGTGTAAAACATTTCATACCATGTACGTTTATTTTTTTTCTAAATAAATTATTTTCAGAATGATGTGTATTCAATCAAAGCATGAATTTGTAAAAAAAAATGTAATTTTTTTTTTATTGGAAATGCAAACCATAAAATAAGATACAAATGATCACTGTAAGACTAACACCCCCCAATATGAGGAGAGTAAATTTCACAACAAGCAATTATTTTTTATTGGATCTAAAAACATTCTCCTTGTCAGAAATATATTTACAACTTTTGGTAAAAAGGAGAAAAAAAATGATTAAAAAGGGGCTAGGATAAACCCAGTGTAGTATCCTGCTTTAACCACAGAGGATTATGTTTAAAACATCCTCAACATATAAATAACCCTAGGTTGAAATGTTCAGTCTGGACACTAACGTCATAGAAATACTGTTCAAAACAATTGTATATGTGTAAAATGAATCCACTGAGAGGCATTAGCAGTCTTTGCACCACGAGTCCGGATAAAGCTCTCTCATGAAAAGCCTAATCGCAGAATGAAATCACCAATATCATCCAGGGGGCATAGCAGATCAAAACAGATGTGTAACACTATGGCTGTGTTTAGATAGCTGATACAATTGAACTGCACATACATTATCACACAAGTAACTCGAGTTCAACTCAGAGGTTTGATGGAGGTCGTTATATATATATATATTTTACCACTGATATCTAAAATATCGATACTAAAGATTGGCTAGTTATAATGGTGGAGCAAAATGTAAGTGGTCAAAAATGGGAAAGACCTAGAGAGAAAAAATCTGACCATAACGCTCCGACCACGAGAAGAGTTTATGTATGGTTGATATCTCACACTCATCACCAGATGGTAGATACAATGGGTTTAGCGCAACTCCTCCGGAACAAAACCAAAGAAAATAACAAAAAATGCAACAACAAAAAAAGAAAAACAATATTAACCAGAGTAAATAATATTGCACGTACAAACAAGATGATTTTTTGTTCCCAATGCCCAGTTGCTATTCCTTTACAAGAGGCACAAACTGATTATACAGTACAGACATGTATGTACATGCTCTCTATTGCATTAAATGAATAGCTACTCTGGTCCTAGCTGTCCTGAACAGCAGTCTCATCCTATCCTGAGCACAAATTGCAGTGGCGCGATGATCAGCATTACTGCTGGACAAGTCTACCCTTCTCTAGTGATGCAAGGGAGGAAGGAGCGGACTTAGCAATGGGAAAGAACTCTCTGATTGACACGAAAAACATACACAGACAGGAGCATGCACACATGAAGTCACACGCAGTCCAACACACACACACACACACACACACACACACACACACACACACACACACACACACACACACACACACACACACCTCTCTCATGCACAGACTATTTATTTACATAAAAACATGACAAATAAATGAACCCCACATATTTTCAGTCCCTGGGTGAAGCTGCAGCATTGTGTTGGGAGTGCATTTGGTACTCATAGTCAGTTCTCTTTATCCATAAGGGCATCAAATAAAATAAATCAACCAAAGTGAAGATGCTCGCAGCACACTAAGATCGAGGCCAAATGTGTAGGGACTGGACATTTGGCTGTTTCCCTGACACTCACATGGAATGAGCCCTGACCTGCTAGCAACCCACTCAGAATGTACTGCAACTTCCCTGATCTCTGTTGGCAACACACACGATAGGTATATATTGACTTTCAAGACATCATTACACACCAAGGCTGAGGATATACCTGGATGGCCTTTGCTTCAACCCAATTTCCATACTGCCTCTTGCAGCACAAGCAACGTCTGGAAACCTTGCTTACAAGTCACCAGCCAGAGTTCTGGCAAAGCACCACACTGTTTCAAGCTGTTAGTGAGATCTATCTCACAGGCCCATGGTGGTGGATCCAGTCAAGTCCCAGACGACTTTGAGGCAATGCTTTCATTTTGTCACAACGAACATGGATCAACACGACGTGATCAGTTCATGTCAAACTCGTAGGAAGATCAGTCAGTCAGTATCCTGTCTGTTTTTGGCATCTTGTTAGTCATCAGTAGATTTCCTTTGTGTGCAAAACAACTGAACCAAGCACTGCATGTCCACCACTCAGAAGCGGGCAGAAGCCATGTAGATAGGTTTAGATAAAACAGAGGAGTCTGACAAACATTACTGGAGCACTTGGGCTGCACTTACATCTTACATAAAACATTAACAGACGAGACTGTAAAAAATCTTTGGTAGAAATGTTCATAGGTAAAAAGTCAAAGTGTAGAGAGTTTGGCAACATGATACAGACACAATCATCTGTCTATGGGTAGAAACCCTGATCATGCAGTTTCCAGGTCTTTGGTGGGGAAAGTATCGGCTGTGATTCTTTAATGCTACAAAAAGGAAGAGAGAGGTATTCACTCCCCTCGACACCAGAAGAAAGATGTGGCCATCCCGTTTGAAGCACTGAGCACATTTGTACTTTTTAGCACCAAAACGAAGGCAATTAAAAAGACTTAAACATTATTATCTTTCACAGGGATCCAAGAGAAGTAAAAGCTATTTTAAAAGATGTGGAGGGAGAAACCAAGCGTCTTCCTCCATCCTGGGCTAATCAAGGGCTCCCATTCTCCATCTTCTGTAGTCACTCGTCTTGGACTTCAACTCAAATAGGATCAGTAAGTCTCAGGCCTGTTTGTCTGACTGTGACACTGTTCATCTTGGTGATCGACCACAACCCCGACGAGGACAAACAAAACAACACATATTAAATTAAAAACATTCATTTGGTTTGTAGTTCTTAGGGTTTTCTTCCTCTAGTGCAGTACAGTGGAGTTCCAGTGGTCTTTTCTCCTCTTCCTCACTCTTCAACTGCAGTCTGATCCTCTCTGGACATTTAAATGAACCACGTTTCTCTGTTGCAATCATGTGTGTATCTAGGTTTCTTTGGTTCTTTGACAACAAAGTAGCTTGTTTTAATCCTTCTGTGGTGTTTAGGCCTCAGACGTAGCATGGGGCTTGAGTTGGGCCTTCTCCATAGCCGTGCCGTAGGGTAGCGACCTCTTGAAGAAGCCAAGCTGGGAGGGAGAAAGAAAAAAAAGACAGAAAAAGTTTGAACAGAATATAATATTTATAACATTGTCTCAAATCTTCATATGTCAATGAGGTTCTCGTCTCTCCAGACAGCCTTACATTTAGGCCTGGAGAAGGCTGAGCTAAGAGCAAGATGGAGTTTGGCCTGAGACGTATAAGTCTTAGTTATAAAGGCAAATCCGGGACGTTCTGAAGAGATGGAAACCGCCCACTCTGCCTGATGTTAACATCAGTCACTCACTTTGTACAGGACGTAAATCACCAGTGCCAGCAGAAGAAGTCCAGCTAGTATGGCCAAGATGATGATCCACATTGGCACAGAGTACTGGCTGTCCGGCTTGTTCCACACCACCGGGGTCACCACCTGAGGAGGGGGCAGAGAATTAGTCATGACCACCACTTATACTATAATAGCCTCGATTCCAGGCTTCCTGCAGTTTCCCAACAGCGGAGTGATGTACAAAACTTTTACATGCTGTATGGTAATGCATAACTAACAATACAGTAACATAGAGAGGTTTGGTAACATGGGTGTATTGCACATAGACCTACCTTTTTAGATCCACTTGGTAGCTCCTTGGGTAAGATGGCATAGGGCATCTTGATTACACTGAATCTTGCCAGGCACTCAAGCACATACCCTTTGTATGCTCTCTGAGGATGGAAGCAAAACAACAGGAACTGGATCAGATTGGATATTCATTGTGATTCTGCAAATAATTAGTGTAGGAGTACTGGGAAATTGCAGCTTGTATATGTGTTAGCGAGGCTAGTGTGGACTGGTAATGGGTGCACTTTGTCTTATATCCAGTAGGTGGCGGTCGTGTGCTGCCCAGAGATGCAACTCTATTTCCAGACCGGCTGTCTCTCACAAAACCCCTCTGACATTCCAATCCTATGAGAAGCCACGACCACCAGCTAATGAATTTTCAATGCACTCACACATAGGCTTTGTGTGTAAGGTCTCTCACAACTGCTTCTGTGGACATATACCATCCAGCTCTAACTAGAACACGATAACACTAGACACACACACACATACGACTATTGAAATTAGATTTGAATGATACTCTCTGTTAGCTACAACTTTCCCTTCATTTGGGCCAACTATTTGAGACAGTACACACTGGCAGAGTTTCGCTCTGAGCTAGCATTAATACCGACATCTAGTCAATACAATCCCATGTGTGAGTCTGACTGGACATTCATCTTTCACAGTCTTGAATTTGAGGTTTTGAGTGTTGATTTTTCCCCGTTGTAAGATGCTTAAAGGAATCATTCTGCTTATACTCAGCCAAACCTTGACATGAGAAAATACACAGACGACAACGTGAACGGAGACAGTCCGTCTCATGCAATCAGTGCCAATGTCATCTGGCAGAAACATGCATCTACATGTGCAGTGGGTTTGAGAGGAGGCCAGTAGTTCTGTCGGGTTGGTTTTAATCTCTGCATCTGAACCTGACCAAGATCCACTCTTCAATCGCAATTTTAAAAAGGTATGTAGGGGAGCAATTGTATGCAGAGTGGTTGGTTTCATCTCCAGTCCCTACGGTACGGTACGTACCTCGATGAAGGTCTCAGCCCAGATGCGTGAGCGCACTTTGAGGATGGCGCTGGTCCCCTTCTCCAGAAGACCAACGTCACACTGCAGCGTCCAGCATTCTACATTAGAGCAGGACTAGAGGGAGAGAGGGAGGGAGGAAGAGAGAGAGGGAGAAGGAGGGAGGGAGGAAGAGAGAGAGAAGGAGGGAGGAGGAGAGAGAGTGGGTTAAGGCTTAACAAATTACATAAAATATGCCATCATTTGAGATATGCCATGCAAAAATTGCTGTCCTCAGCAAGGAAAACCAAACAGCTACAAAACAAACTTAATTTGACATTCGGTCAGGCTTAATTTAACAGTAATTACTGTAAGTGCGTGAATTAAAAACTGACGTGAAGGTCAGTAAACAGGGAGGGGGTGGATGGGAAGAGCAGTAAGGGCAATGTTAACTCTGCAGGCCAAATAAATAGAACAAAGAGGTCAATGTTATGATCCAATGCAGGGCTGCTTCCAATTAGAAAGATTGAGTGAATGTCATGAGACTGTAAAAATCCAGCATGCAGTCGACGCTCAACATTATTGCCCAACCACCAGCTCCCTTTTCACAAGACTGTTAGAATACACAATCTTAATTAAATCCTCATAATGGTAGCTGGGCGCTTTGCATTGTAAACCTCCACAAACTGACTTTTAATGCTGGCGTGTTAGACAGACCACCCCGGCCGGATTGGGCGGTTTTGGTGGGCTTCCTGCGGGAGCGAATTAGTTTGCCTATTAAGACAAGAGCCAAGGAGGGCAAATGAATGCAGGAGGAGAGGGTGTAGTACACAACCCAGTACCTACCCTACTGCCTGTAACCTCCCTCAGGGCCTTACAGTTAAGACAGGCTTAATAACGGCATTACAGTGACAGACAGACAGACAGACAGACAGACAGACAGACAGACAGACAATTGTTTCCAAAATATTACACTTGATTAAAACTGGAGGCTAACTGAGGCTGGGGGAGGCTAAGGGATTCTGGTAGGCCTGGGGAAATGGTCCATTTGGATATGGTAGAGCGCCAGATCCTCCCTAGTGGGGTGGCCGAGGTCAGGGGCAGGAGCTGGGAGGGAAGCTTCTGTTCCCACAATGAGTAGAACAGCAGTGACTGGCTATATAATAGACCTGCAGTGTGTGTGTGTTGAAGTGTACAATGGCAGCTACTGTGTGACATGAATGTAAACAATAATTCAATCTACATTTTCCTAGATTGTTCTAAAAGCCATTTAGAGACAAAGCTCACAGTGCTACTTCATTTACAGGCCAGACATAGCGAGGGGTCTCTCTCATTTACCAGTCCCCTACTACAACCAGATTCAATCAAGGGCCCATACAACGGCATTATGCACAGCTCTGACCACTAACACACTTTCTCTTGAAACTTATGTTTTTATTAACAGAGACGTCTGTTCTTAGTTCCAACTCAGCATAGAAACTGAAGTGCTAAGAGTGAAACAAAGAATGGCGGCCTTTATAGAAACGTGTCATCGGGCAGGCTTGATAAACGAGGGGCGGTTAAGAGCGACAGGCGGGGGGGGACAAAGACCTCTTTCACCACTCTGGGTAGTGACAGACCAATGAGGGGGAGAACAGAGGGAGAGCTACCTGTTCCCGGTGCTGGTTGGATCAATAGGGCCAGTGTGTGCCAGGGGCAGTGGTACTCACACTAACAACACCACGGAGTGGAAAATTAGAGGGCGGTCTGTGAACTAACCAGCGCATCATGCGCCTGGTCCCACAGATCCCCCTATTTCCATGTCCCTACTGCCCCAGCTCCACCCTCCCAGTCTCCCTGCAGCCCTTTAATGTTAATCACCACAGCGGGACCACCACCACCCCACGCCCTCTGACCCCTTCCTCTCAATTACCTTATAACCTCATTAGTCAATCCCAGGAGGCTTTCCAAGAGCAGGGCCAGAGCCACTGTCCCAGATCAATACATGCCATGGCTTCAGGCAACTCAGAGGAGCAGAGAGGCAGAGGTTCAACCCTCCAGCTCAGCTCTATTCCAAAGGAAAGTCTCTAGTCACTTCCATCTACTTGTCCTGTTTTGAACTATTTGAAATATTTGACAACATGAAATACCACCAGAGGCAACAACAAGCGCTACTCATCACTCAAAAAGCCAGTTGCATTAATAGCACACTGTTCCAATAACTCTCGCCATCTGTCCTTGCTAAGGGCCTCACCAGGTTAGTGTGCTCAGCCAGCTGGTCTCTGTGGACGTCTCTCCTCTCGATGTGGTGATCCTGGCCGGGCACAAGTAGGGGAGGCTGCTCTGTGGACGACTGCTGGAGCTGAGGAGACCGAGGGAAAGAACATACACCACCCATTAGGACAGAGACCTCACCCATGAGAGACGAGCAGACCACCCATTAGGTCAATACATTACAGACAGAAACCTCACACATGGGAGACGAGCACACCACCCTTTCTGTCAATATAGGGAGTGAAGTTAGTGACCCATCATTATCCTTGTTATTAATCTAGTGAATGTGAGGTCTCATTCACATGGTTTCCCATAGAAACACACTGTAGTGCGCAAAGAAAATCAGATCACAGCTAAATGGGAAACCTCTCCGGCCTCATCTCAGCATCTGGCCATTTAGAAGTTTGAAGCGGAAACAAGCGACTACCCAAGAGTCATCGGTTCCCATGAAAAACCTGAGGCTTAAACCCTGCAGAAGGGGACCTAATGTTAGAAGTTGAGTGAGTGTATCAGTACAGAAGAGGTTCGTCAAGCTGTGCTGAGCTGAGGGAAGTGCTGAGAGATCAAAGTGTTAGTGGGGATGGTGTCCTGGGTGGGGCTGGTTAGGGCTGGCTGGGCAGGGAGGGTGGAGGTGGGTGTAGAGACTGTTAATCACACACTGAATTAGAACCTGTGGGACATCTTCACAGTGCCCGTCTCTCTGAAGTGTTCTAGCCTCACACAGATGTCTGTCAGCCTCATGTGACCCTGAGAAGGGTGTGTGTGTGTGTGTGTGTGTGTGTGTGTGTGTGTGTGTGTGTGTGTGTGTGTGTGTGTGTGTGTGTGTGTGTGTGTGTGTGTGTGTGTGTGTGTCTGTCTATGTTGACCGAGCGAGACAATGAGTTCAAGACTTGCCGTACTCTTGCACATGTGTAAACAACTTTTTGCAAACAAGTGTTAACATAAACATTAAAACATTGAAATAACTTTCCCCCGTCATACATCAAAAGACATTCCAATGATTGATTGCTCACCTTGAGCTGCATGTAGTTGATGGAGTGGTTGGTGGTGCAGTTGAGGGGTCCCTCAGTAGAGATCTCCAGAGGGTAGAGGAGACCCTGGCCCTGAACACTGAGAGGACAACTGAGCTGAAGCACTGTGTGGCTAATACCACTGGGGCCTTTGTTCACCAGCTGACAGACAGGGGAAAGAACGAGAGAGAAAGGGAGAGAGACGGAAGGAAAGGCAGAAAAAGAGAGCAATTAGTTAAAATAATATTACAAGCATATAAACCCTCCCCCCCAGCTAGTCTTTGCTAAAAATTAACCCGACCCAGACTGACCCAGACTTCCAGGAAATGGCATGTTGGTGTGATGTCATCTAAACTTGAGCACTGTTTTTCTGTGAACTGTGAAAGGTGGTCCGGTGTGATGTCTATCACGGGAGACTAGGTTGCCCTTACAAATTGAATTAGACCTGTAATGATGTGAAGCTCAAAACAAATCCCTGTGCTTCCTGGAATGTGTATCTTCTCTTTCTTCTTTCTCCTTTGACTTGTCTGCAGCCCCAGGAAGTAGTGTCTGCTCTGCTTCTACACAAAGGTTAGTGTCTGGTCTGGTCTGCTTCTACACAAAGGTTAGTGTCTGGTCTGGTCTGCTTCTACACAAAGGTTAGTGTCTGGTCTGGTCTGCTTCTACACAAAGGTTAGTGTCTGGTCTGGTCTGCTTCTACACAAAGGTTAGTGTCTGGTCTGGTCTGCTTCCACACAAAGGTTAGTGTCTGGTCTGGTCTGCTTCTACACAAAGGTTAGTGTCTGGTCTGGTCTGCTTCTACACAAAGGTTAGTGGCTGGTCTGGTCTGCTTCTACACAAAGGTTAGTGTCTGGTCTGGTCTGCTTCTACACAAAGGTTAGTGTCTGGTCTGGTCTGCTTCTACACAAAGGTTAGTGTCTGGTCTGGTCTGCTTCTACAGAAAACAGCTAGTGTCTGTGAAGTACTGTCTGCTGCTACAGACCTGCTTAAGGCCAGAGTCTGCTGTATAGAACTCTCTGCCATACTACATCCTGATGGGTCTGCTGTATAGAACTCTCTGCCATACTACAACCTGATGAGTCTGCTGTATAGAACTCTCTGCCATACTACATCCTGATGAGTCTGCTGTATAGAACTCTCTGCCATACTACATCCTGATGGGTCTGCTGTATAGAATTCTCTGCCATACTACATCCTGATGAGTCTGCTGTATAGAACTCTCTGCCATACTACATCCTGATGAGTCTGCTGTATAGAACTCTCTGCCATACTACATCCTGATGAGTCTGCTGTATAGAACTCTCTGCCATACTACATCCTGATGGGTCTGCCCAGCCAGCTAGCAGCTATCCTCCTGGAGGGCCTCTGGCTCCTTTCATTGAAACATGTCCACTCACAGTTTGGCTGCATTCACCTTTGTCTATGCACTGAATGTCTCATTGGATCTTCCCAACCTAACCTTAATCCTAATCCTAATCCTAATCCTAACCCCAATCCTTTGACTCCTTACCTCATAGACGTGTTGGACTCCAGGCCCGATGTCCTGCTCCACCTGGGGGCTCTTGGACACCTTCCAGTTGGGGGGAGGGAAGAAGACCTTGTCTGGCCGGGAGACTCTTCAAAAGAGAGGGAAAGGAAAGCATGAGACTGTGTGGGGAGAAAAATAAAACAACTTTTATGGAGTTGCAAAGGGTTTTTGCTCTGATGGGGGAAATCTAACACAGAGATTCCTCCCACCCCTGGACTTCTCTCTGACTTCCTCTAGACTCACCCTTGTAAAATAACATCGGCCTGGACAACCACTTCCAACCTGTAGGGAACCACCTCGCTGTGGGAATTATTCTCATTTTTACTGTGGAGGGAAAGCGAGAGAGGAAGAGAGGGTGATGAATCAGAGACAACACACCTCTGCAGCTATATGGTGATATTGGAGTACTGCGGTATTTTCGATGGTCTGTGTCCTACGAGTTTAGCCTTGAATTATTTTGTCAGTGACACATAACACTGACAAAATAACACACATAACATGAGGCCCAGCTCAAACGTATGCCTAGAGAGGCGATGGAACGGAGTCATACCTGCGGATCTGCAGCTCAAACTGAACCGTCTTGCGCGTGTCCTTCAGTCGTGGCACAGTGAAGCGCAGACCTGCCCACAGCTGCAGACGAGGAGAAGCAATGTGATCAGGGACAAGGGGTCGATGTCAACATGATGTGAGGCGAGAGAGTTCCAGATGTCTAAGGGGGATGATGCAACCAATATATCTAAAAGCTAACCTTGTAAGGGCATTAGGAAACGTGTGCACTATTTTTGATACTATTTAGACACATACAGTACAGCGACGGTGAGTAGACTCTCTGTTATACAATCATAACAGCATAGCGGGGGCCAGAGTCCCCGAAAGGATAACAGTCCTGTCCTCTCTTTCGCTCTCCTCCCAACTGTTCTGTTGTCTTCAGGGGTCAATCGGTCAGTCAGTCGGTACTCCCTGTCTGCCTGGCTGGCACATACACAGCTGTAATACACCTGGGCCTGCAGGTCCAGACAGTCTGGGACTTCCTGCTTACAGTGTTCTGTTTTGCTGCCCTTTATTTCAACTGGGATTTCATGCCTCTTTTTGTTTTCCAGCGAGTTTAGAGCTTTTGCTGTTTAACTGTGTAGTGTGAGTGTGTATGGAACTGCAGATGTGCACTGTAAAAACAATTAGAACACTGCTCATAAACATTCTATGCCATTATGAATTATACCTAACGCAAAGTACAGTATCCTCAGCACATTGGGTACTACAATGGCTGGATCTATACTATATGTTTGTTGCATACTAAAGTTTTTACATTTTTGTTTACACTTTTGAATACAACCATTCTATCAGAAAACCTTCTTAACCTCTCCACCAATGTCCACTTTACAGTCTTCCTCTGCAGTCAGACACATTAGGAGGGAACCTCTGCTCGGAGCAGAGACGTAGACCAGCTTCTTGCTACTCGGACAGGAACTTCCTCTCTGGACACTGCTGTGACATGAAAAGAGAGCCTTTCCTCTCCAGTTCAGTTCTCTACCGCTCAACCCCTGGACGACACACAACCCCTTCCTTCACACACTAGGAAACATTGATTTTGTGCTAGCCTCAATTACTTTTCTACCACTAAACAGATCTCAGAGGGCTAGACGAGCTATTCCACCAGCCATCAACACTCATCAGAACCAATGAAGAGTATTGCTTAAGAGTAGGGCCAGGACCATGTGACCTAACCAGAAAAAACTGCTCGCCCCATTCATAACCAATGCTCTTCAGAAAGGTCTTGGAGTAGAACCAGGCCCAAAGTTTATTTTTATGTCATGTGACCTCATTCTCATTCTGATGGAGACCAAGATGGCCGAAACAAACATCAATGATATTTCACGCCAAGAGCCAGAGCTGCTCCTGTTTTCCACCCATGTGACCTAACCAGGAAATACTCCTGACCCTTCTGATGACCAATCTTCAGAAGGGCAAGCAGAACATGAATCCTTGACTTACGCTGGTGCCAGACTTCATAGGGTTGCCCAGGTCACAGCTGAGGTAGCGGGTCTGGTTCTCTGTCTCGTAGCTACAAGTTAGCTGGGTCAGGCTCTGGGGGGGGGGGGGAGAGAGAGAGAGAGAGAGAGAGAGAGAGAGAGAGAGACAGAGACAGAGGCACAGAGACAGACAGAGAGAGACAAAGAGAGAGACAGAGAGACAGAGAGCAAGGAGAAAGAGTGCTGGTTTAGAAGCATATACATTCATATGTGTTTGTCATTGGTTAGAACACAACAAAGAAGAATCATAGATACAGGTCTGCAGATCAAACACCAAGAACAAACATTTAGTTCCATTTTGTGATTTCATAACTTCCATAACAGCCTTGTTCCTTATAGATCTATCATCACAAGTCTTATGAGCCAATAGACTGTGACTCTTATATTACTTCACATCTAATAGTAGTGTTGGGTTCAGGTGAATGTTTAGTAGTTCCTCTCACCTCGTTATTGCGGGCTATACCGCTGTAGTCCGCTTCAGGAGGCAGCACCACGTACAGCTCAGCCTCGTAGGCCCCTCCTTCACCCTCGTTCCGAGCGTTGAAAGTCAAGGTCAGTGAGTTGTCGTCACCTAGGTACGCTTCCTTCCGGTCCCTGAGGGCCCCAAAAAAAACAGAAATTGATTACTAATCGGGTCAGACGTCAGGTGGTCGGGTCTCCGAGTGTAAATAAGATTCGGGAGAGGTGGGAGAGGGTGCCATTATACTAGAGACAACTGTGAAGGCTGTGTGCACAGTGTGTACAGTATAAAGCAGTGTCAGGTCACTAACATACTTGCATGTTCTGTTGCTATAGCCTGATATCCGTGCTTCATCTCTCTCGAAATGGGACACAGCCCAAAACACATCACTTAGATTCATGTCAGGAAATTCCACCTCCCCTCCCCTCCCCTTCCCCTGCATCCCCCTCACACACAACTTTTCAAATGTAGCAACAAAGTCATACATGCGTTAGAGCACAGAATAGGAATGTAAAACACCTCCCCTTCCACTCCCTCCCTTTCTCCCTCCCCACATTTCTTCCTCCATCTCTCGCTCTCTTTCTGAACACAATGAGAGAGGAATTCCACACGAGGGCCACACAGACGCTTCTAATTAGAGCTGGACTCATAAAACCAGGCAGAGAGAGAAAGCAACATGGACCATATTTCAAACACTGATCTTCTATTGGCCAACTAGCCAGCCAGCCTAGTCAGACTCCAACAGCCATCACGCTCTTTAAAGAAAACAAAAGGGATACATTGGAAGAACCCACAAAAACCTAAAACCTCTCTTAAGGGGCAGTGGTGGTACAGGTTGTGTGCTTTGGCAGGAAAACAGTATAAATATTTTGATGGATACAATGCTGGGAATTTCATGATTGACCCCTTGCCCCAAGCTACTATTAAACAAAGCATTTAAATTAATCATCACTATAATCTGACTGCCAGAGGCAAGTAGTTCATGCATTTCCTCAACTGAAATCCCTTATAGACAAATGTACAAACACCTTCCTAATATTAAGTTGCACACCCTCCCTTCCATTTTGCCCTCAGAACAGCCTCAATTCGTCGGGGCATGGACTCTACAAGGTGTCAAAAGCATTCCACAGGGATGCTGGCCCATGTTGACTCCAATTCTTGACACAGTTTTGTCAAGTTGTCCGGATGTCCTTTGGGTGGTGGACCATTCTTGATACACATGGGAAACTGTTGAGCATGAAAAACGCAGCACTTAAATATTTTGCCTTGCCCATTCACCCTCTGAATGGCGCGCGCGCACACACACACACACACACACACACACACACACACACACCCCATGTCTCAAATCATCTCAAGGCTTAAAAATCCTTCTTTAATCTGTCTCCTCCCGTTCATCTACACTGATAGAAGTGGATTTAAGTGACATCAATAAGGGATCATAACTTTCACCTGGATTCACCTGGTCAGTCTATGTCATGGAAAGAGCAGGTGTTCATCATGTTTTGTACACTCAGGATACGTGATAGACTTTTACAATAGAGAAATGGAATTAGCGCGCAAACAAATATGAACATGAGAGGGCAGAAAGAGAGCAAGGGGGCATGTTATTTTGGAGAAAAATGCCCACAGATTTCTCAAATCGAAGTATGGAGATGCTGTGAATACTACTTCAACAGAAGCTGATAGGAGGCTAGAACTGGTTGGCACACACACACACACACACACACACACACACACACACACCCCTCTCCATACGTTCAAAACAAAACCCCTTTCATCTCTCATGTCTCTTTCCCCGAGCTGCCTGACAACCAATCCTTGCACCTAGACCAGGGACCAGCACTTCTTCCTGTTTCCAAAGCAGAGTAGTATCTTCTGTGAGTGGAGCATTGTGGGTGTAATAACAGACTGGTCTGCTCTGCAAGCTAAACTAAACAAACGGGTGGAGCACGACACAGCTTTATTTATCCATCAGATCAGAACGACAACAAGGCCGACTCATCTGTATAGTTGGGTGAATAGTTCAACCGTTCATCATACACAGTAGATATATTCTCCTGATCTAGTGGCTTTCATGGGTGTTTGGAATAACTCACCCGTGCACCGCCAGCTTTAAGTCAGGAACACAAATATTGTCTTCTCCACAGTCCAGCAGAATCTGGGCCTAGAGGAGGAAAGAGGAGGAGAGGAATAAGTCCAAGAGTGACAGAGCTTACACAGGATCCACAGTTCCCATTAAAATGAGGCCTACACTTCTTTCAGTTTGACTTAACATACAGAATTAGACACGTTGCTTTGGTGGTGAACATACAATGGAGTAATTGCAGCGGGATAGGACATGTCGTGCAGACCAGAATGACTAATACATTCCAGTCCGAGCCCCAACCACCCACCGCCTCCTAAGCAAAGTGTCATCACTACAGACCAAACACCTGTAATAATAACCCTGTTAAACGCTCTTATCTTCTGGGGGAGGTTAGTGACTATGACCGTGTGTGATGACACAAACAACCCTAATTCAGCCCTGTGTCTGACTTCACGTCCTTTCAGAGAGAAATGGGTCGATAAGAAGGCAGGAGAAGCCGTCCGACTGTGTGTAGGGTGACAAAACCCCCTCCATCATAGAGTGTCCGACTTCCCCTTCAGGAGAGGGGACGGAGGGACCAGCAGGCAGGAGCAGCGCCACAACGCAGCCCAGAGACAGGAGGACAAGAAGGAGAAGCGGTACGCCAGGAGGGCCTCTCTGGGGAGGCCAGCAGCTCTCTGTCCACGCATCCACCAGCGCCGCACACTGACGCCCACACCACTAGCGCTCTGCAGCGGACCACAAGCTAGCCACACGCGACGCCACCCAGCGCTCCGCATGCAGGACCATACATGAACCAGGGGGAGGGAGGGGCTGAAGCTGGTACAGAGACATGGGGGAGGAGGGGGTAATCTAGAGGGCTAGAGGCTATGGTGGAAATACTAGAAAGACATGAGCTAAGCAGTAAAGGGCGCCCAGTAACCACTGAACGTGTTTGTGTAGCAGGGAAAAGCCCAGGCTTGACGTAGGTAATAGTTGCCCCGTGCGATTCCATCACAGTGTGATGATCATGATGACGACGAAGATAATAAATAGAAGTAGATTAGAAAGAGAGCGCACTGCCTCCCCTGTCATTACACAGCCGGGCTTTCTAATTTAAGACACCGGGGTAACCATAGTAACCACCAGCTCACTCACTCTGCCCCTTCAGCGTGTGCTGGCCTATATACAGACTCAGTCAATCAGGGTAAAAGCTATTTAGATTCCTATCCTGGCTGCCATTAAACAACAACTGGCAGAGGGAAGCCAGATGAATAGCGTGCAGTCAGTGTATTGAGGGTACCGTGTGTATAGTAAACAGTTTCACTCAATAACTGTGTCAATATCAGCGAAAATAAATCACGGCCCCTGTGTGTGGAATGTATCAGGCATTCACCCATTCCAGCTTCACTCTCAGAGTGGCGTTTTGTGGATCCATTTTTATTATGTTCCCATTGCTCTGGCTTCACGGCAACATGTGGGGCACATTATAGAGAAACGATTAAACTATGCAGAGAGGCTTCGGTGATCTCTCACTCTCACTCAGCAACCAGAGGGTGTGAGAACTGGGGTGAGCCAGCAGGTATATGTAACTGCCAAAATAATGGAAACACTTGAGTAAATGCGAGATATAAAGTATATTGAAAGTAAGTGCTTCCACGCAGGTGTGGTTCCTGAGTTAATTAAGCAATTAACATCCAATCATGCTTAGGGTGACATGTAAAAATGCTGGGCAGGGCATTATTTTAGTTACCTTGGCTATGCCCCCATAGGATGACAACGCCCCAATCCACAGGGTGGATGAGTGGTCACTGAATGGTTTGATGATCATAAAACGATGTAAACCATATGCCATGGCCGTCTCAGTCACCAGATCTCAACCCAATTCAACACATATTGGTGATTCTGGAGTGGCGCCTGAAATGGCGTTTCCTCCACCATCAACAAAACACCAGATGATGGAATTTCTTGTGGAAGAATGGTGTCGCATCCCTCCAATAGAGTTCCATACAGATGTAGAATCCATGCCAAGGTGCATTGAAGCTGTTCTAACTCGTGGTGACCCAACCTCCTATTAAGACACTTTATGTTGGTGTTTCCTTTATTTTGGTAGTTACCTGTATGTAGCCTATGCTGCAACAGCCAGCCCAGTACAAACGATGCCATACGGAGGAATCCATAATAAGGTATCATGTATCTGATTAAATCCAGGCTGTAGTGAGTAGACATCCCCTACATTCACACTGGGTATCAATGATTCATGAAATATGTTATCTGAAGTTCAGTTTCAGTACTACAACAACATAGCTTTATCAGGGTTCAGTATTTAGCTCTTGGTTGGAGTGTAAGTACAATACACCACATCTGATGAATCCCTAGCAGCTTTGATACGACAAGTGAACACCAATGACAGGGTTTAGTACTGCCCTGCTCCGAGAGAGTAAAGAGAAATACAGAGAGAAAGATGGAGGGGGGGGGGGGTCGAACTGCAAACTCGGCCAGGGCCTTTCCCAAAACACTCCAATCCAATCCAGCGGTTATTGTTGAGCTCACATAGGGTGCAGCACGCCACAGCTGAAGGCAGGCAGCCCACACGCTGAGTCCTGCTCACGTCTCTCGCTCCCTGCCAGGATAAAACTGGCAAATCTACACCAGATGGCACATGGCCTGTGTGCTGCGAGCAAAGGGCCCCAGAGGCCCCACCCAAAAATATCCATTAACCCTGTGTGTCGGGGTCTTACTGTGCACCTCTCGGTCGGAACACGACTCCTGTGATCCGTTACACAGCCCAGCCAGGCTGAAAGCAGCTATTCCTGGTGGGGCAGTCAAACACTCTCCAACTCCATCTCCACTGTACCATGCACACGCCTCACATTTCTCTTGTTGAAAACTGCTTTCCAGACCCTCTGGACCCCTTCCCAGCAGAGCAGTTTGGAAATCAACAAGGAGAGCAGCCTGAGTCGTTCTGAGGGGGTGGAGGTCTAGTCAAGGAGAAAACATTACCATCAGCTCTGAGTGAGTGAATGGATTTCCAGCCAGGTCTTTCACTGCGTCTTGTTCATTAAAACGTGTGCAGTGCTCCACCTCAGTAGATATACGGGGCCTGTTAACGTCGAGTCAGTCTTCAGGGTTAGGAGTGCAGTGCTGGGGGGGGGGGCAGAGTCAGACAGGGGGGGAGCGTATTGAAGTACCTTCTGCTCGATGAGCTCGGTGGACTGGTAGTTGAGGATGGGTCTGAGGCCGTGGGAGTCGAAAGCTGCCTGAGGATCCAGACTGAAGTTGAGGGAGATGTAGATGGGGGAGAGCTTATCTCTGAACTCCTTATCATCCTGGAGTCAAATAGAGAGAGACAGGGTTCATTAGAAAGAGTGTGAGTGTGCACTTGTGCGCGCGTGTGTGTGTGTGTGTGTGTGTGTGTGTGTGTGTGTGTGTGTGTGTGTGTGTGTGTGTGTGTGTGTGTGTGTGTGTGTGTGTGTGTGTGTGTGTGTGTGTGTGTGTGTGTGTGTGTCTTACCCTCAGATAGATCTTGGTGTCATGACACACACGCTCTCTGTTCCGCACCCTCACACTCCTCGTGAGCACTGTCTGCTGGGAGTCTACAAACAGAGCCCTCTTCACCCCTCCCTTCTGCTTGTGCTTCAGACGGTCCAACTGCACCTCTACCTGGAAGTCTGGAACACACACACACAAAGGAACACACACACAAAGGAACACACACACACACACAGGAACACACACACACACAGGAACACACACACACACAGGACACAACCATGAATGTGCCATTGTTTTATACACCATCAATCAGACATTAAAACACACTTGCACACTCAAGCAAATAGAGAATCCAGACTATGTAGTTTGTTTACCATATGCTACAAATAGCAGAGTAGCCATATGCATAGAGGGGTAATTAGTGGAATAATTGCTGAAGTTGCGTAAGAGGAGCCTTGTGCTTTGATTGGAACTCATTAAAAGTGGATCGGGGAAGATATGGGGATTCTGGAACCCAGACTCTGCTCTTAATCTCTTTGTCACGATAAAATACAGAGCAACAACAAAGTCATTCCACATACATGCAACAACTTGTTATATAAATTGATATCCGTGTGCAATTGAAAGTATGGTATAGTACGTCATCTGGACCAGATGTGGACAGTTGGCTCACCTAGGTTGTCTGGGAGGTACTTCCCATTGGCCGAGAGGCAGAAACTCAGGTTGACACTGTTTCGAACAGAGGAGAACATAACAAAGACATGATGATGAGGGAAGCATATGCATTCATGGCAAAAAGTCAACAAACACGCACAGACACCGCACTCATTCCCTCTCTTCCTCTTCTCTTTGGCTAAACTCTAACTCTTCAGTTTTCTTACTTTACAAGACAAGCGGCATAATGGGTATCACTGTATAATATGGCGCAATGGGTAATGTTGGGAAAGGCATCTGCCTGCTATAGCCAGCCAAGCTAATAACATGGTGTGTGTCCCCCAGCCCAAGCCCCATCCCCGGAGTTTAAGAGGATGAAATTGAGCGTCATCTCATGTAGCCCCACAGGCAGGACAGTCAATCAGTGTCTGTATCTATACGGGCCGGGGGGCTCTTGCTCTCTCCCATGACATGAGCCACAGCTTCCAAGAGTCAGCAACCCAAACTCCAAGCCCGACAACCAAACTCACACTGGCGGGAAAAGAAGGAGGGAAGGAGAGAAGGAGCGAGGGAAAGAGATCAAGGGAACAAGTGAAAAAGAGGGAGCGAAACCGACTAGTATAGACAGAACAAAGGAAGGAACATATTTGAAAGAGAATGAAAGAGCCAGAAAGAGGATGTCTATATCTAGGATATATATCCATTATATATTGTGCTCTTGTGTCTCTAGGTTTTTTAGTGTTTGAGTGTGTGCATGCGCACGAGTCTCCACATCCTGATGTTTCCCAGCTGTGTTCCACCACCAAACAATATCTCATTCAAAAGCCACTGCCAAACCTCCTGACCCCTCACTCGCCCTCCTTCCCTCCACCCCCACCTACATCCCTCCCCATCACCAGGCAACGCAGTGTAATCAAGACGTGTATACAACAGTTTCCTTTATGGATCTGGGGACTAGAGAGAGAGGGGGGGGGGGGGGGGGGCCAGCAGACACACAAGCACAGTGTCAAGCATGTTGAGCAGCACAGCCAGAGATTAGAGGAGCCCTGTTCTGTTCTGTTTCCTCTCCCATTGGATGGGGAATACCATGCAGCACATTCAAACGGAAGGGGAAAATAGCTGCCAGCCACAATGCCCTTATTCAGCATTTTATTTTACTTTTTCTCCTTTCGAAGAAATATAATCTGTTATGAAGTTGCTGTGATAACAGGTCACCACCACCAGATAAGACTGACTGTTTCTCAAGTAAATATGTTCTCAATGGGTCTTCCTGTCTAAGTACAACTGAGTGCCAAAACACGTTCAGCAAATTAAGTCTGGCCCTTACTTATAAAGAGTTTCAGTGTATGAGTGCTGATCTAGGACCCGTTTAGCCTTTTAGATCATAATGTATAAGAGACAGCACATCGAAAGGGGGGACCTGATCCTAGATCAGCACTCATGCTCCGAGATGCTTCACATACAGGCCCAGAATAAAGGCCCAGGAGACTAGACAAGTACTCAACAGGAGACCGGTATGCTGCAGTACTTACCAGGAGACACGTATGCTGAAATACGTACCAGGAGGTGGGTACGCTGCAGAACTTACCAGGAGACAGGGATGGTGGTGTTGCCGTTGTTGACTGAACAACTCTTCTCCTCAGGGTTGATCATGGTGGGGTAGACAGTCAGGGAGGCACTGGTGTTGACAATGGGCCGGGATCTGTGGTACAATACATGGGAACAGAAGCCCGGTTAACAAATGATAGAGGCACACCTTTTGGTAAACCTCTTAACTAAACTTATATTAGACATCACTCAATAGATTGACAGATAGGAGACTATGAGAGAGTGTTACCTGTACAGAACTGTCTTGTCAACTCCAAAAGCACCAACAATAAGATCTGTCAAGAAAATAAATTTCATCAAGTTCATGGACTACAGGTAAACAACAAGACCAAAATTGTTTAAAGACAATTGTGATAAATAAAGTATACCAGATTCATTTAAGGACCAAACAGCTGTGCCACATAGGTGCCATATAGATTGCAAAATAGTGGGAATAGATTTCTGATGCACGGATTCCATGGCACATTGATTTTCTACCCTTATTTTACCAGGTAAGTTGACTGAGAACACAATCTTCATTTACACCAACGACCTGGGGAATAGTTACAGGGGAGAGGAGGGGGGATTGTAAACTGGGGATGATTAGGTGGCCATGGTGGTATGAGGGCCAGATTGGGAATTTAGCCAGGACACCAGGGTTAACACCCCTACTCTTACAATAAGTGCCATGGGATCTTTAGTTACCACAGAGAGTCAGGACACCCATTTAACTTCCCATCCCAAAGACAGCACCCTACACAGGGCAATGTCCCCAATCACTGCCCTGGGACATTGGGAATATTTTTTAGACCAGAGGGAAGAGTACCTCCTACTGGCCCTCCAACACCACTTCCAGCAGCATCTGGTCTCCCATCTAGCGATCAACCAGGACCAAACCTGCTTAGCTTCAGAAACAAGCCAGCAGTGGGATGCAGGGTGGTTTGCTGCTGGCAAAATTGTTTATGAACTGATATGCAAAACAACACCAGATTCAAAACTAATTGCAGTCACAAAAACCATCAAGCGCTATGATGAAACTGGCTCACATGAGCACCGCCACAGGAAAGGAAGACCCAGAGTTACCTCTGCTGCAGAGGATAAGTTCATTAGAGTTACCAGACTCAGAAATTGCAGCCCAAATAAATACTTCAGAGTTCAAGTAACAGACACATCTCAAGATCAACTGTTCAGAGGAAACCGTGTGAATCAGGCCTTCACGGTCGAATTTCTGCAAAAAGAAACACTACTAAAGGACACCAATAAGAAGAAGAGGCTTGCTTGGGACAAGAAACATGAGCAATGGACATTAGACTGGTGGAAATCTGTATTTTGTTCTGTTGAGTCCAAATTTGAGATTTTTGCTTTCAACCACTGTGTCTTTGTGAGATGCAGAGTAGGTGAACGGATGATCTCCACATGTGTGGTTCCCACCGTGAAGCATGGAGGAGGTGGTGTGATGATGCTTTGCTGGTGACACTGTCTGACTTACTTAGAATTCAAGGTACACTTAACCAGCATGGCTACCACAGCATTCTGTAGCAATACGCCATCTCATCTGGTTTGCGCTTAGTGGGACTATAATTTGATTTTCAACAGGACAATGACCCAAAACACCTCCAGGCTGTGTAAGGGCTATTTGACCAAGAAGGATTGTGATGGAGTGCTACATCAGATGACCTGGCCTCCACAATCACACGACCTCAACCCAATTGAGATGGTTTGGGATGAGTTGGACCGCAGAGTGAAGGAAAAGCAGCCAACAAGTGCTAAGCATATGTGGGAACTTCTTCAAGACTGTTGGAAAAGCATTCCAGGTGAAGGGGGTTGAGAGAATGCCAATAGTGTGCAAAGCTGTCAAGGTAAATGGTGGCTACTTTGAAGAATATAAAATATATTTTGATTTGTTTAAGACTTTTTTGGTTACTACATGATTTTATATCATATCTTTGATGTGTTCACTATTATTTTACAATGTAGAAAATAGTCATAATAAAGAAAAACCCTTGAATGGGTAGGTGTGTCCAAGCTTTTGAATGGTACTGTACATGCAGTGCATTCGGAAAGTATTCAAGACCCCTTGACTTTTTCCACATTTTGTTACATCACCGCCTTATTCTAAAATGTATTAAATTATCAACCTATACCCAATACTACATAATGAAAATGCAAAAACAGGATTTTAGAAAAAAAACAAATAACTTATTTACGTAAGTATTCAGACCCTTTTCTATGAAACTTGAAATTGAGCTCAGTTGCATCCTGTTTCCATTGATGATCCTTGAGATGTTTCTACAACTTGATTGGAGTCCACCTGTAGTAAATTCAATTGATTGGACATGATTTGGAAAGGCACACACCTGTCTATATAACGTCCCACAGTTGACAGCGCATGTCAGAGCAAAAACCAAGTCATGAGGTCGACGGAATTGTCCGTAGAGCACCGAGACAGGATTGTGTTGATGTCCATATCTGGGGAAGGGTACCAAAACATTTCTGCAGCATTGAAGGTCCCCAAGAACACAGTGGCCTCCGTCATTCTTAAATGGAAGAAGTTTGGAACCATCAAGACTCTTCCTAGAGCTGGCCGCCTGGCCAAACTGAGCAATTGGGGGAGAGGGAACTTGATCAGGGAGGTGACCAAGAACCCAATGGTCACATTGACAGAGCTCCAGAGTTCCTCTGTGGAGATGGGAGAACCTTACAGAAGGACAACCATCTCTGCAGCACTCCACCAATCAGGCCTTTATGGTAGAGTGGCCAGACAGAAGCCACTCCTCTGTAAAATGCACATGACAGCCCGCTTGGAGTTTGCCAAAGGCACCTAAAGGACTCTCAGACCATGAGAAACAAGATTATCTGGTCTGATTAAACCAGGATTCAACTCTTTGGCCTGAATGCCAAGTGTCACGTCTGGAGGAAACCTGGCACCATTCCTACGGTGAATCTTGGTGTTGGCAGCATCATGCTGTGGGGATGCTTTGCAGCGATAGGGACTAGTAGACTAGTCAGGATCAAGGGAAATATGAAAGGAGCAAAGTACAGAGAGATCCTTGATGAAAATCTGCTCCAGAGCGCTCAGGACCTCAGACCGGGGCGAAGGTTCACCTTCCAACAGGACAACAACCCTAAGCATACATCCAAGACAACACAGGAGTGGCTTCGGGACAAGTCTCTGAATGTCCTTGAGTGGCCCAGCCAGAGCCTGGACTTGAACCCAATCGAACACCTCTGGAGAGACCTGAAAATAGCTGTGCAGTGACACTCCCCATCCAATCTGACAGAGCTTGAGAGGATCTGCAGAGAAGAATGGGAGAACCCCCACCCCCAATACAGGTGTGCCAAGCTTGTAGCGTCATACCCAAGAAGACTCGAGGCTGCAATCGCTGCCAAAGGTGCTTCAACAAAGTACTGAGTAAAAGGTCTGAATACTTATGTAAATCCGTTTTTGCTTTGTCATTATGGGGTATTGTGTGTAGATTGATTAACTTTAAAAAATGTGGAAAAAGGAAATGGGTCTGAATATTTCCGAATGCTCTGTCTGTCTGTCTGTCTGTCTGTCTGTCTGTCTGTCTGTCTGTCTGTCTGTCTGTCTGTCTGTCTGTCTGTCAAAAAATACATATGGTGGATTGGAAATTATGCATACAATTATATTGATGGAAGCTACAATCTATCTGCAATATTAAAGCTGATCTACCCCCAAATTATTATTATTATTTTTATAAATATATATTTTTTTAAGTATTAAGTTGATAATATGCTCAAATCAGCAGCATGAGAGGTCTTCAAAACAAATTAATTTTGTCACTCACCTGGGTAACCATTCATGTCCAGGTCTTTAGCCCCTCGGAGGGCAAATCCAAAGCTTGCGGGCACAGTGCCTGAAGCCCATTGGCCAGCTATGACCTGAGAGGGGGTGTCCCTGAGCCCACCAACAAATCCGTTGTAGATGAGAACCAATCCCTGCAGGTCATCTCCACCGAATGGACAGCTGATGGCCACATCTACCAATCAGAGAAGAGGAGAGAGCAGGAGAAGACCGTGAGATCACTCAGAACTTTACAGTCTACTAGGACTTTGAATGAACTGCATGAGACTAACAAAACTACATGTAGTAGACTCTCAAAACCAAGATTGTGAAACACAAAAAAAATGCTTGTGAAACATCCTTTTCTTCTCCCCGTTAAACTCCCATTACTACCACTCCTCCATCTCTCACCATTGTATCCGTCCTGGTTGAGATCTCCCAGAGCGGCAATGGTGCTACCAAACCTCCCGAACACCTGGGTTCCGGTCAGGTTGAGGGTTGGCTCCAGGTTCAGGGGTCCACGTTGCAGATAGACGTACACACGGCCCACCTCCTCCAGGCGACTGTCTGACCCCCGGGTCATATACATGGGAGCTCCCACCAACAGGTCAACCATGCTGAGGGGAGGGAGGTACACACACGGTTACAGACATACCTGTATATAGTGTACAGACTAGGGTGGCAAAATGCTGTATACTTTCCAGAAATCCTGGTTGGAAAAACTTGGAAATGTATTTAAGTTTCCAGATGCCTTTTTGACATCGATGACTGGAGTTTCCCATAAAAATGTGTCATTGGTCAAGTCCAAGACAATGTCGTCACCACCGAGCACATTAAAAATGGGTGTGAACCTATGGTTGAGAATGCTATGTGAGAACTGACTCCTACTCACCCTTCATTACTGATTCAAAAAACAAATTCCTGTAACATTACTGGACAAATCCAATTTGCTACCACCACCCAACTCATGGGTGAGAATATATGGTGAGAATGTCCTGTTAGACTGTACTTACCCGTCGTTATTGATGTCAGCAGTGGCCACAGCATACCCAAAATAGGAGCCCATCTGAGAAAACATCAGAGAGCATCATCGTGACAACTCGAGAACATCACCATGAATCTGGGTTCAAAAAGGCTCAAAATAGACTTCTAACGTCCAGTGAATCTACTTGAATAAAACTATCCAGTAGAAGAAACTCCTGGGAGAGAGAAGAAATGGTCAATGAAAAGCGATGGTTCTTGCTTGGTCTGACTTGAAGCTGTCCTGTCTGTAAAACACATCTGAAGCAACAAAGAGACAGAAACAGCTTGATTCCCAGACTCCCAGAGTTAGCAAATACACTCAGCTGAACCAATCAGCACCGTTAAAAAAGGGGCTACCTCCATTCCATTCGCGGGAAGAATCATGCTTCTCATTTGGGGGAAAATTGCTTCTGCACTTTCACTTCAATAATGATTTTTTTTTACAGAAAACCACAGTGGGCTTGAAACCCAGTTAACAGAAACTTGTAAAGGAAATGATTTTGCTTATATCATCAGTGCTCCAGTACACAGACTCGAGAGATTAAGAGTTGCCATGAGAAACAGCAAGTTATGGAACCACAGTCTGTGTGGAAAAACCACACTTGAGTTTAAACCAATGGGTCATGTGTGTTCTAACCCTAATGAGTCAGAGCTGGGGAGGTTTGAATGCTCACCTGTTCACCAGTGTAGTCGAGCATAGACTTCAGATCGGTGCCATTTAAAACAGACACCTGCGGAGCACAGACGCACACACACAGAACATATGGTCAAACATATGGTCCAACATACTGTATGTATAGAGTAGGCCAGTGATGTGGTATTCATCGCCTCTACTTTCACTAAACACAGCTACTTTCGTTATCTCAGGCTCCATTTCTCCCCCAAGCCTATATAGCCCTCCCTTTCAAAATCAATCTCCTCTCAAAATTAGAGTGGTGATGAGGTTTTCTTACCAAACCGTATAGCATGACTCCTTTTGGGACCCCAGCCACAAAATCTGAGAGGTGCACAGACAGGGGAAAAAACAGAAAAGGGGAAGATTAAGGAAGGGAAATATCACAAAGGTCACAGCTGTCGAACTCTGAGAATTCCTGAGATTGCAGTTTTCCAGCTCAGTAGGGGGACAGAATCTGCTGAGTTAAATTGCGTTTAATTCAGGTATAGTAAACATTCTATATCTTTAATGGCGCTCTGTTGTGCAGGCCTGTGAAGGTCTGTGGTACAGATCTCTTACCTTCCACCTCATCTCCACTGAATTCCCCGACTGCAACAGAGTAACCTGCAAGACCACAAGAAAGCAGACATTAGTCATTTGATATGAAGCTTTCAGAGCCCTTGGACTTCCATTTCTCTTGATGAGTAATCTAGGGATTAAGGCATATACTTTGAACAAATATACATCAGTCCACCTTTTATCAGAGGTCAGAAGGTTAGAAGAATCGTGGTGATTGGGAAACGATTTGATTTAGAAGAATTGTGGTGACGTTTCCCAATCTTAGTTCTGACTCAAGTAGCCTGCACAGGAAACCAGCATGTGTGGAAAGTAAGGGGAGTGGTAGAATTATGAGAGGAAAAATCTTACCGCGGTAGCTGTCGTCATATTTGAGCTGAGCCTGTCTGGTCTGGATCTGTCCCTCTACAGACTGCATGAAGTACCCTGGGTAGTAAGCCTTGATGATCTCTTCTTTGGCTGCTGAGATCACCTGACCTGAGAAGACACACGAAGCAGGGAGTGAATGGAAAGATCCTCTCAGGTTTCACACAAATAACTTCAGAATACTACAACTTGTTGTCTCAAGGGGTTGTTGAGATGTGTACCTTGCCAGAAGAAGCTGCCTGGTCCTCCAAGCACCACTTTCCCATCCTGAGAGAGAGGCAGAATGAGATCATGTGTCTCTAGTCCATATTAGTTGATAAAGCTCTGGTACTGAACTGAGAGGAAGTGTTACCTTGGTGAAATCAGCACTGAATCCCCCCTGACAGTAGCCCTGGCCCCCCTCGTTAATGAATTCTGGAAAAAAACAGAGGTTCATAAATCAGTCATTTTTCCGACTTGAAAAAGCAACTTGAAAGATCCATAAATTCTACCTTATATTTAACCAATACTTTAGAATGTTGAATTTTGTATTACTTTAGAACCTGTGAAGTTCAATGACTAAGCTGGGCATTATGAACAGAACCAAGCCAGCCAGTCACTACCACAGCAGTAGGGATAGACTAGTCAATATGGGGCTAACATGATGGATTGCATCGGAGGGGGGTAAATTCTTTCTCCACAGCTAGCGTGTGATGTCTCTGGAAGTGGTTACTCTGTATTGTTACTTGAGACTCTAAACATCCCGTCTGTTGTGGCCCTCGGGCACTCCACTTAACCCCTCTCTAATAGCCTGCTGTGTGGACAGCTGCCGTGTCAGAGGTAAGCCACAGGAGTCACCTGTAGTGTGGGGTGGTGGGGTAGTTGGCTGGCAGAGAGATCAGCATTAGAAAGATGGGTGCTGATGTAAAAGGAATACCTAAGTTATTTATGGAGTGGTACTCTTAACCAGGAGCGCTACAGGAAGGCGGATGGTATGTTCTTTTGGGGTTATGTCGTGTCTTTATGGGAAACGTATCACCTCACAGAAAATAATTACCTGTGCGACAGGGAGCATATTCCACAAACTTAGTGAAGTTCTTGACAGAGAGGTAGCAGGTTCCTGTGGTATCTGACTGGGGCATGTCTTCTTTGGTCCTCCAGGAGTACAGAGGGGCGCAGGCCTATAGGAGGGGGGAGGTAGAGGGGGGAGTTTTTTTTGTCAGTTACAGCAATGTTACATCTGGAGCAAAGTAACCATGTAACTAAATCCAGGTTACGTCCCAAACAATCAGCAGAAAATACAGGCATCTCAAATTTGAAGTCACAGGAGCGCAAAACACTTCTCCTCAGAGAGAGACTGGAGGTGAAAATTGGAACTGTCACAACAAACCGATAGGCAAAGACCTTTAAGACAAACTTTGAACAGTGAACATATACAACCCCTTGACATGAACGCCAGTCATCATAACAGTTGAGGGACTCTGAGCTGTAGAAGTTGAAAGTAAACTGACTTTCTCCGCCCCTGTCCCTGAGTCAGTGAGGGTCATCTTACCAGAATGGTGTCGTCGTGGGAACGGACGGTGGCGCCGAACCACTGGTGGGACTTGACTTCAGCCTGGTAGTCTGTGTTGTTGAGTGTGACTGTTCGGTCCCCTGGGAGGAACAAAAAAATAACCGAGTGAATGAGTGATGACTTTTTTTAAAAAGTCCCTAATGAATCATTGTAGTTCTCCTCCAGACAACGTCATCCAAACATCTAGTCATCTGGCACCACAGAACTTACATACTGCATCATTAAACACACACCAAGTTTCTCATGAAAAACATTCCAGAGACGAACATAGCGGAAGAAATTGAAAGTATTTGGTACTCAATGTTCAGGGGCTGAATGTATGTAGGATCTAGAGGAAAACCTTGGTGTTCACCAGAGCCTTATGCCGCAATATAGCTCCTGTCCTCACTGTTCAGATGTCAACTCGAGACAGTTCTCTGGCGTGACTTCACTGACCCTGGATCTTTCTGGCCACCTGGCCTGTAACCCAGAGCGTTACCAAATGGAACACGTTTTCCTATATAGTGCACTACCTTTGACCAGAGTAGTGCACTATGTGGGGAATAGGGTGCCATTTAGGACGCTGCCTCTCTGACAGGACAGGAGCAGGTGACAAGACAGATGGCCTGTGGAGTCAGGTTCAAACAGGATGTTTTATTGGCAGGACTGATGCAACATCTGTGTTGCTATGGTGAGAAACAAAACCCAAACACAAATTGGTTTATACAGTTCACATACCATGAAACATCCTGTAACAAGTTGTCTAAACGCTTGGAATTCGGACAAGACGTATCCAGTGGAACTTGTACCAAACAAATTTCATTTGGATTCTGAACCACTAACCCCAGCAGCTCAGCAAGCGCACTCCAGCCTACTTCTCTTTTCCCCATCACTATTCTCTACAGTTAAACCAGAAGCGTGTTGCAATAGAGCCATATCCATCTGTCGGGAAGGGGGCCTGGTGGTGAGAGCCAGAGATTGTGACCTGTGGACGTGAGGAAAGTATACCGTGCGTCAGCCTCCTCCTCCACCCTGGCCCCAGCCAGCTCTGAGGTCTCTGGATCTGGGTGAGGGCCTGCTCTGCTCTGTGTCTTGGTGGAAAGACAGAAAGGGGGGGGGGGGGCTGTGTCCAAGAAAAACAAACGCTCTGGCTCCGTTTCCTCCTAGCAACCTCAGTCATCCCTGCTCAGGCACACTCGCCTCTTTCTCTAATAGTCTCTCTCCTGTCTACTCTCTCCCACTATTTTGCTTTCTTTCTCCGTCTCCCTCTTTCTCACTCCCTCCCTCCTCTCTTTATCCCTCTCTCAGGGAGTTTGATCTCCCCCTGCCCTGCTAGGAAAGAAGTGGGGATTAGGGCCCTTTAATAACATCACAGTAGATTTACTGTATCACCAGGCTTTCTCTCCAGCATTACTCGTGGGCACACAGCACCCCTGTTCCCTACCGGGATACACGTGTGCCACTCCTTCACGTGTGGAAAGACACACTTTAGCGATACAACAAATAACATGCCTAACACATTAAAAGATCTAAGAGACTTGTTTCTTCGACTGCACTGCAATAATCTGCGCTACACATGTCACAGTCCCTCTCCCTGAAGCATTACTTTCCTTCTCTTTTCATAACTCAGGGGCCTCTGTTTTGATAAAGTGAAGGGGGTGACACTGAGGAGACATGCAAGCCAAACAGGCATGTGTGTTTGGGACACACTACCCTGGCAACCATGAGTATGAGCAGGGAAATACATTTTATTCACATTTCAGACCAATATAGTAGTCGGGCTCTTCTAAAGCAACTGGTCATGGTAAAACAGAAAATAATTACATGCCATCTCTACAGTTATGTCAGTGACATCATCACTATGTTCAAAGTGCAAGACTGTCAGCCATGAGGCAAAATTGGCAACAACAAAAAAAACATGCAGGGTGTTGGGGTGTTCTCTAACTACACTGAGCGGCTGTGACGTGAGCTCAGAGTCTGTCACTGCTCTTATTGTCCATGTCAGAGACGGTACATTGGTGTTCATACAGTGTGACAGATGGAGAGAAAAAAGATCAGTTGGTTAAGAGGCTCTGCAGGCAAGACAAGTCAGCCTGAGTCATGCAAAAATGCCCAAAGCCTAACACGGGTTGATACAAACAAGATCTGAAGAAAAAGCTAGCAGACACATGTCGCAATAACATGTCATGTAATGTTATTTCAGTGAACTTGGGTAGACGTGGGTAGAAGTGCTGCAGTGACTAGTGTCTCTCTACCCCTCTCTCTCCTGGGACAGGACAGCAGAGGGGTGGATGGTCTGGAGTGTGTCCACAGACACTCCCCCCTTTGAACTGTGCGAGAGGAGACCCATTAGAGGAGTTTAGAGCCTGTATCTTGGGTTAGAGTGCAGGGAGGATGGGGTCAAAGAAAAATGGCAGAATTCACTCATCACATCAGCTGTCCCTGGGGGAGTTTACTGGCCAGGGGAAGAGGGTCAGATTGAGAGATGGAGAGACAGGGCTCTGGTTTCCTCCCTCTTTCTCTCCTTCAGATCCCTGGGCAGTTTTTTCTTATCTTAGTGGAAGGGGAAGTGGAGAGGTAGGCGAGGAGGGGTGGAGGAGGCCCTCCCATGACCACTTTGACCCAATTAGGAGGCTCTAATTAAGTGGGCCTGTACCCTCGGTCAGGCTCAAGGAAGACCTCACCCACACTTAGGGAAGAACCTGAATAATGTCACACAAATAGACACACCTCTCATAAAAAGCATCAATACTAATATATTAGCAGTATAATATATACCACAGTCAGCTGAGCTCTAGCCATGTCATAAGAAAATAAAGGAAAACATATCTCCTATGTCATACAGACAGGGGTGCTGTGCTATGTTCTTGTATGCCGGTCCAGGTGGCTGAATTGGCTCTTCCACACAAATCAAATGTGTGCTTTCAAAGCCCATTAAGTAAAACGAAGCACACACTGTCTAAAACCCTAAGGGACTATCCTTCACCCCAACGCCCTGCTGCTCGCCTGCCTGCTGCACATTACATCACTGTGACGATCATGGCCCTCGGCCAGCATCCAAGGATGTGCAACACATTTTCTAATCTGTTTCTAGAGAAAAGGGAAGGAAAACACCAGAAGAAAGAGGCGACCTGCAGTTGGATTCCTTCAAATCAACTGTTAAACGGGGCTTGTGAAAACAGAAATCTGCTGCAGGGGAATATTTCTCCCCTAATGTGCCTTATGGCCAGTAAATCAGTCTTGGCTCTCAGCACTCTTCTCTTTGATTTCCCAAGAAACAAGCCAACAGTCCCCCGCTGCACTGACTGGAGAGTGCACACACACCCACACACCACTGTCCATGTGTAACACATGCAATAAGACAGTGGTGTGTGTGTGTGTGTGTGCGTGTGTGTGTGTGTGTGTGTGTGTGTGTGTGTGTGTGTGTGTGTGTGTGTGTGTGTGTGTGTGTGTGTGTGTGTGTGTGTGTGTGTGTGTGTGTGTGTGTGCGTCAGAGAAAGGGTGATCTAATTTACGAAATACACAGCAGATTTCTCTCCGATAGCTCTGTCACTCTTTAACTTACCCTTTACTCATTCCTCTAAAGGCAAACGGCTCCTTCAACTGTCCAGTCACTGGAACATTGCTCCACCTCTCTGAATAGCGCATGATCGTTGACCCATCAACCAGGGACCCTTACTGTCGTTCTACCTTTTTATACATTCAGGTTCAAATGAAGCTTGTTGGCAATATCCGCTAGACCAAATACACAGAGTGTACAAAACATTAGGAACGGCTCTTTCCATGACATAGACTGACCAGGTGAAAGCTGTGATCCCTTACTGGTGTCACTTGTTAAATCCACTTCAAAATCATTGTAGATGAAGGGGGAGGAGACGGAAAGGATTTTAAGCTTTGAGACAATTGAGAAATGGATCTTTTAAAAAATCTGGGAAGTGTCCATGCCCCTACGAATTGAGGCTGTTCTGAGGGCAAAAGGGAGGGGGTGCAACTCAATAATGTTTTGTACACCCAGTATATATCATTGTATCTACGGTGCATTCGGAAAGTATTCAGACCCCTTGACTTTTCCCAAATTTTGTTAAGTTAAAAACATTTTCACGTTTTCGAAATGGAAACTGAAATATCACATTTACGTAAATATTCAGACCCTTTACTCAGTACTTTGTTGAAAGACCTTTGGCAGTGATTACAGCCTCAAGTCTTCTTGGGTATGATGCTACAAGCTTGGCACACCTGTATTGGGGGACTTTCTCCCATTTTTCTCTACAGATCTTCTGAAGCTCTGTCAGGTTGGATGGGGAGCGTCGCTGCACAGCCATTTTTTGGGCTCTCCAGAGATGTTTGATCGGGCCTCAGCCTCTGGCTGGACCACTCAAAGACATTCAGAAACTTGTCTTGAAGCCACTCCTTCGTTGTCTTGTGCTTTGGGTCATTGTCTTGTTGGAAGGTGAAACTTTGCCCCAGTCTGAGGTTCATGCTCTGGAGCATGTTTTCATCAAGGATCTCTCTGGACTCCAAATCGAGTTGTAGAAACATCAAGGATTTTTATTTTTTAAATTTTATTTAACCTTTATTTAATCAGGTAGTAAAGTTGAGAACAAGTTCTCATTTACAACTGCGACCTGGCCAAGATAAAGCCAGGCAGTGCAAGAAAAAACAACAACACAGAGTTACACATGGGATAAACAAAAGTACAGTCAATAACACAATAGAAAATCTATATACAGTGTGTGCAAATGGAGTAAGGAGGTAAGGCAATAAATAGGCCAATAGTAGCGAAGTAATTACAATTTAGCAAATTAACACTGGAGTGATAGATGTGCAGATGATGATGTGCAAGAAGAAAAACTGGTGTGCAAAAGAGCAAAAAAAGTTAATAAAAACAATATGGGGATGAGATAGGTTGTTGGATGGGCTATTTACAGATGGGCTGTGTACAGCTGCAGCGATCGGTAAGCTGCTCAGATAGCTGATGTTTAAAGTTAGTGAGGGAGATATAAGTCTCCAAGGATGATCAATGGAAATAGGATGTACCGGAGCTCAATTTTGAGTCTCATAGCAAAGGGTCTGAATACTTATGTAAATAAGGTATTTCTGTTTTTAATTTTGAATACATTTGCAAAAACATTTTTTTTTAATGTCACCGTCATAATGGGATATTGAGTGTAGATTGATGATTTTAGAAGAAGGCTGTAACGTAACAAAATGTGGAAAAAGGGAAGGGGTCTGAATACTTTCCGAATGCACTGTACCGTCGTTGGATGTAGTGACGTTTCTTTTGTTTCAACTGTTTATTTGCTGTTTATTTCCCTACAGCACCTGGGGTTGGGACATAATTGTATCTAGCCTAAAGGGAAGATACCCTTGTCTAAAACACTCCGTTATTTTTTCCGTCCCAAAAATAAAGACACTAATGACATGCTCAAAGGGATCATCTAGTTTCCAGGAACCAAAGTGTCAAACAAAGGAGTACCAGTGGAGTAGAACAGTGACAGATGATCACCTGCCGGGCCACCAAAGCATGGTGGCCATGGACCAGTGGCCTTAAGAAGTGCTTTGAGCGGCTAGACCGGCTTAACTGTGTGTAACCACCCTCTAAAATCTCTAGCTCACAACAGTCGCAAGAGCCTCAAGCTCTCGAGTCACCAGTCAGGACTACATGAGGAGATACGTGGTATGTGTTACAGGAACTGAAGGACAGCTGCCATTATGCTATCGAATCATCAAATCTGCTGGAACACCATGTCTTCACGTGTCAATGTACATGTGTGATTAAGTAAGTCTATGTCATTTATCATCTTAAAATCTAATTCAAATCAAGTTCAGACAGTGAGGAGGTATGTTCAGGACCTAAAGTAGTGAAGTCACACTGATCGTAGTCTGCCAATGACTGGGTTTACCTTGATTGTCAAACTCAATGTTGTGGCACTCTGATTGGCCGAGACTCCATGGGCAGTAGTACACGGACCCGCCCTCTGTGATGTTGCGCTGGCTGGTATTGGCCTTGGGAGCACCGATCACCACACTGACACTGTTAGGAGAGAGAAGAAACATTCGATCATTCAAATGTCCCTATGTCACCTCGACCTAACCTGCTACGTCCCTCAGCAACATAATAGCTGAGGTATGGCAACCAGTGGGATTGGTTCGCTAATGCTATCTGTAGTCTTTTTTGTCATTGTAATTGGTTAAGATCTACTCTTGGTCTGGTGTGAATTTTAAAATGCCTTCCACACCTCCCAGTCAACAGTTTTAGTCTGATGCAGAGCCGGTACACAGGTTTTACTGCTCACAAAGCTATACCCCTACTTCAAAAACATTTTAACAGGTTCCAACGACAGTACTGTTACATAATATTCTAACCATGTGTAATTGTTGCTGAAACATGTGTGCATGGGACATTCTCTCCCGCTCTCTCCATCAAACACACACACAACGGAGAGATCCCCGTGGGGCAAATTGGATGTGAAAACAAGAAAGCAAACAGCCTAAGTGGAGTCACACTGTTGTTTCCACAGCTGTATGGCCCTGTTCCTCTAGACAGACATCTAGCTAACCCATCTAACCCTGCAGTAAGCTAAACGTAAAGCCAGGTCTGGGACAGACATCTAGCTAACCCATCTAACCCTGCAGTAAGCTAAACGTAAAGCCAGGTCTGGGACAGACATCTAGCTAACCCATCTAACCCTGCAGTAAGCTAAACGTAAAGCCAGGTCTGGGAGAGACATCTAGCTAACCCATCTAACCCTGCAGTAAGCTAAACGTAAAGACGGGTCTGGGACAGACATCTAGCTAACCCATCTAACCCAGCAGTAAGCTAAACGTAAAGCCAGGTCTGGGACAGACATCTAGCTGCTGTAACCCTGTGGTAAACGTAAAGTCAGGTCTGGGACAGACATCTAGCTGCTGTAACCCTGTGGTAAACGTAAAGACAGGTCTGGGACAGACATCTAGCTAACCCATTTAACCCTGCAGTAAGCTAAACGTAAAGCCAGGTCTGGGACAGATATCTAGCTGCTGTAACCCTGTGGTAAACGTAAAGCCAGGTCTGGGACAGACATCTAGCTAACCCATCTAACCCTGTGGTAAACGTAAAGACAGGTCTGGGACAGACATCTAGCTGCTGTAACCCTGTGGTAAACGTAAAGACAGGTCTGGGACAGACATCTAGCTGCTGTAACCCTGTGGTAAATGTAAAGACAGGTCTGGGACAGACATCTAGCTGCTGTAACCCTGTGGTAACTTTAAAGACAAGTCTGGGACAGACATCTAGCTGCTGTAACCCTGTGGTAAACGTAAAGACAGGTCTGGGACAGACATCTAGCTGCTGTAACCCTGTGGTAAACGTAAAGACAGGTCTGGGACAGACATCTAGCTGCTGTAACCCTGTGGTAAACGTAAAGACAGGTCTGGGACAGACATCTAGCTGCTGTAACCCTGTGGTAAACGTAAAGACAAGTCTGGGACAGACATCTAGCTGCTGTAACCCTGTGGTAAACGTAAAGACAGGTCTGGGACAGACATCTAGCTGCTGTAACCCTGTGGTAAACGTAAAGACAAGTCTGGGACAGACATCTAGCTGCTGTAACCCTGTGGTAAACGTAAAGACAAGTCTGGGACAGACATCTAGCTGCTGTAACCCTGTGGTAAACGTAAAGACAGGTCTGGGACAGACATCTAGCTGCTGTAACCCTGTGGTAAACGTAAAGACAGGTCTGGGACAGACATATAGCTGCTGTAACCCTGTGGTAAATGTAAAGACAGGTCTGGGACAGACATCTAGCTGCTGTAACCCTGCGGTAAACGTAAAGCCAGAACAAAGAACCCCTTCACCAGATCCACCAGCAACATGATAAGTGCTATTCAAGATCCTTGGAACATCCCTACCCTAAACACTAACCATAATCCATACCCTAACCATAACCCTTACCTAACCCTTACCTTCACCATTTTAAATGTCAACTTCAATGGGGGTATGGACATCCCAAGGATCCTCTACAGGTGAGTCTGAGGACCAGCCAACCAGGCTAAAGATCACAAGGACAGAATATTCAATGACGGAGAAACAAAGACAGCCACGGAATCAAGTAACATTTTATTGGTCACATACACATATTTAGCAGATGTTATTGCGGGTGTAGCGAAATGCTTGTGAATGAGAACTTTGATACGAACCACTGAACCAGGACTAAGAGCCATGGCTAAATTGACAGACATTTTTTCCAGTAGACAGTCTGGCTGAACCAGCACAGTGTAGCCATTACCTCATTGCGGCTCCAATTATCCTATCACCACTGGCATGGTGCTGGACAGTGAAGTGGGCAGAAGACAGAGGGAAGAGAAGAGGGCAATGAGTGGAGTAGAGCCTGAGGGGTCTTCCTAAAACACAGGAAGAGCCCACCCTTTCCTGCTCCAGGTCAGTCACCCAATGATGTGAAGTAGTTTACGGTACCGCTATGTTTAACATCTTCCCTCAGGGGACAACTACCCAGCAGGGTCCAGACAGAGTCCAGAGGAGTCACCCTGGACTCTGAAACCAGCTTTAGTCAAACATCTTTGGTCATCCTTGCCAGTGTCATCTTAGTTAGGATTTAGACATTGGCCATGACTTTAATACTTTCTACATAGAATCAAGGTTTGTAGGAGACTACACTGAGAGCCTGGAAGGAGTAGGTGCCAGCTAAACCTTATGGTGTTGAAAACATACTGAGGCCTAACACAGGGCAAGGTCATGAATCTGAGGATATGGATTTAATGTCACACTATTAGCAGTGGTGGTCTGACTGGTCGCATTATCTTTAAAGAGATACAGAGCAACCCAACCAAAATGAAGGGCAGAAATCCATTGTTTTTTTATTTTTGAAGAGGGAACTAAAAACATGGCCACCTGGCTAAAAGAGAGAGAGAGAGTTTACTGGTTTCCGGCCGTGTGTGTGTGTGTACTGAGGGGGGAAGCTCCCTGAAGAGCAGCTAAAGGTGCTCCACCTGTAGAATAATGGAAATCCCAGAGAACCTTCGCCGTCACGGATTGGTTCCCTCGTCACATTTCTAAACACACAGAGAAGTTTGGCAAAAATGTGTTCATATGAACTCCATAGCATATTCTTTGGTTCATCATTTGTTGATGAATAGACCACAATGCTGTGGGGATCTGATTTGGCCATTCATATTTCAGTGCTAGTTATGACAGGAAGAGATGACTCCGACGCAAACATTCAGATCCACAGAGAAAAAGTCACCTTTCGCTTTCTTCAACTCCTAGAAGATAAACACATACGTTTTGGCTGAACTTTTGAGTAAGACACTTTCAACAAATGTTATTCAATATTGCATAATTTGAAGATGTAAACATTAGCATGAGTACAGTTAAATATTATTATTATATATATTTTTTTACAAATCCTTGGCCAGTGTAAATTCAAACAAAGACAGTAAGAGGGGGAAAAAAACAAGCCAAAGAAAGTAGGCTTACTACATCTATTGAGAATCTGATCTGAATACAGGCCAACAGTATTCAGTGAGGATATCATTTCAAAGGGAAAAAAACTCAGGAAACAACAAAACGAGGGGAAAAGGCTTTCATCAGCAAACTGGAAACAGGGGTGTGTTTTCCCTACCTCACCACCCACACACCCACTGACACCTTGATAGTGATCTGAAAGTATTGTAAATAAGGAACAATTAGCATTTAATGGGCCTTTATCTGGCAGGGGATCAGTCTAGCTAGCATTAGCATTTTCATAAAGGCCTAAGTGTAGTTGGCTGATTGCTGGATTTAGAAATGGCTTTATGTGTATAAGGAGGGAGGAGACCGTCTGGCCTTGTGAAGATTAAGACAGAGCAGAGGGGAGGTGTAGTGGAAAGGGGCAGTCATTTCGGATGCTTCATGCATACACCAAGCACTTTCAAATCTACAGAGAATGTCGTTGACTGTTTTAGGGGGACATCATTACAATATCTACATCAGAATTTGAATGAGTGATCTCAGAGATTCAGAAAAGAAGTAAGAGTTCCACATTATATGTAGAGGTTTAATATGCCAAGCAGGGGCAGATTGGCCTTCTGCCAACCTCTAGATGGGCTGCTCGAAATTGACAGAAAAAAAAAATATATATTTACATATACAAATAAAACAATGAAAAAGGGTGACATGGCTGATACGGCCCATGTGCCTGTTAAGATTCTAGGATTTTGGCAATATTTTTCTATTATACTAATCTATAATGAGCCTTTGGACTGATCAGTGGGCAACGTCCAGTCCCCCTACCAAGATGGGCCAGCCCTGTTTTCTGATAGGCTGAGCTGCGGTCATGCAAACTCACATTCAAAGTCAAACCCGGCATCAGCAAAGAGACCTGCTTCAACTGTCATCAGTTAGACATCCAAGATCATGGATCTTAAAAAACTAAAAGGGTGCCTATAAATGTGGACTACTCAACTAAAAAGCACATTCTACATAGTCACCTCACTCAAAACGTCCTATTTATTGGGCGGCAAAAAACATGATTTGGTCAAACATTGTCCTCATGATTCCTGTAATTTTTTATTTCTGAACAGCAACTATTTTACAACCACAATATTTGATATGGCTTTGAGATATAGATGTGCAACAGCCATTGCGAGGGCATGGGACAATGGGCCTCATGGGTCATAGCCTACAACTGCAAAAAAAAGAATTGGGGACATTATATTTACTGTTGGATGAATACATGGCTAGCAGTGGGTATTATATTTAGAGTAAGCAATCTAGTTCATGTGTTTTGAGTTTACACTTCCTCAGATGTTGAACCCCAAATGAATTAGCCTATGATATTAGTTAGTGCACATAAATATGTATTTATTTTTTCAATAGAAATGAATTGCATACATCTGGAAATCCTGGAGTAAAACATAACAACTATGGTCTAATTGTCAACCCAGAATTCATGACTATCACTGGATTGGGTTTAACAAAATAGCTTGAATCCTGCATTCCTGCATGGATGTGTTAGATGAAACAACTTATTTCTTGAATACCTCAGTAGTCTATGTATTAAGATGGAGCTGACAGATTTGCAGTATTTTTTTTTTTGTGTGTGTTATTTCTTACATTATTAGCAGAGAAATTGTTTTGTGTTATTACATACACTGGAAAGAACTTTTGGATGTCAGAGCGGCGGTAACTCACCAGCATTACGACCAGGAATACAACTTTCCCGAATTGGATCCTTTGTTCGTACCCACCAGGGCAATTTAATTTATTCCAGAGGCTGCTCCAAAAAACTGCAGGTGGAGAAGAGGTATTCAGAGGGGACTTCTAATCCGACTCAGGAGGAGGCACACTATCCACCACTTCCGAGTATATTACTCGCTAATGATCCGTCTCTGGATAATAAAGTAGACAAGCTCAGGGCGAGGAACTCCTTCCAGAGAGACATCAGGGATTGTAACATACTCTGTTTCACAGAAACATGGCTCTCTCGGGATATACTGTCCCGGTCCAGTCAGCCATCTGGGTTCTTAGTACATCGCGCAGAGAGGAATAAAGAACTCTCCAGGAAGAAGAAAGGCGGGGGTGTATGTTTCATGATTAACCACTCATGGTGTGATTGTGATGACGTACAGGAACTCAAGTCCTTTTATTCACCCGATCTAGAATACCTCACAATCAAATGCCGACCGCATTACCTCCCGAGAAAATTATCTTCGATTATAGTCATAACCGTGTATATTCCCCCTCAAGCCGATACCAGCCCTCAGAGAACTACACTGGACTTTATGCAAACTGGAAACCACTTATCCTGGGGTTGCACTTATTGTAGCTGGGGATATTAATAAAGCAAATTTGAGGAAAATGCTACAGAAGTTCTACCAACACATTGACTGTAGTACTCGCACTGATAAGACATTGGACAACTCAACTTTTCGAAAGGTTTACACCCTCCCCCACCCTCATGTCGGAAAATCTGATCATGATTCCATTTTGCTCCTCCCTTCATATAGGCAGAAATTAAAACAGAAAGTACCCATGCTAAGTTCTATTCAGCGCTGGTCTGATCAATCGAAATCCATGTTTCAAGACTGTTTTGATCACGCGGACTGGGATTTGTTCCGGGTATTCTCTGAGAATAACATCGACGAATACACGGATACGGTGACTGAGTACATCAGGAAGTGCATAGGGGATGTTGTTCCTACTGTGACTATTAAAACCTACCCAAACCAGAAACCGTGGATAGATGGTAGAATTACCCATGGCAAGGTGACAGGGAAATGGCTGAATACAAACAGTGTAGTTATTCCCTCTGTAAGGCAATCAAACAGGCAAAATGTCAGTACAGAGACAAAGTGGAGTCGCAATTCAATGGCTCAGACACAAGATGTATGCGGCAGGACAATCACGGACCACAAAGGGAAAACCAGCCATGTCGCGGACACCGACGTCTTGCTTCCGGCCACGCTAAACACCTTCTTCGCCCGCTTTGAGGATGACACAGGGCCAGTGGCCCGCTCCTAAGGACTGCGGGCTCTCCTTCTCTGTGGCTGAAGTGAGTAAGACATTTAAGCGTGTTAACCCTCGCAAGGCTACAGCTCAGACGGCATTCCTTGCCGGATCCTCAGAGCATGCGCAGACCAGCTGTCTGGAGTGTTTACGTACTTTTTCAATCTCTCCCTATCCCAGTGTGCTTTCCCCACTTCAAGATGTCCACTATTGTTCCCGTACCCAAGAAAGCAAAGGTAGCTGAACTAAATGACTATCGCCTCATAGCACTCTGTCATCATGAAGTACTTTGAGAGGCTAGTTTAGGATATCACCTCTACCTTACATGACACCCTAGACCCACTTCAATTTGCTTACCGCCTCAATAGATCCACAGACGATGCAATCGCCATCGCACTGCCCTGATGCACAACTGAGCAAGAGGACAAGTACATTAGAGTGTCTAGTTTGAGAAACAGATGCCTCACAAGTCCTCAACTGGCAGCTTCATTAAATAGTACCCGCAAAACACCAGTCTCAACGTCAACAGCCTCTTCATATAGTGATGCGGGCTGGTGTGGATAAAATGCCAGGGATGAATTATAGTCCCAGTCTGCCCCTGGGTTCTAGAATGGCCAACAGAAACATGCTGGTAGAGGTTTGGTTTAGGGTCAGAGGGAGAGGGAGACTGCGTGGCAGCCTGACTACCTGTTTTGCGAGTGCAGCAAGGAGCCAAGGCAAGGTGCTAGCTAGCATTAAACGTATCTTATAAAAAACAATCAATCTTAACATAATCACTAGTTAACTACACATGGTTGATGATATTACTAGCTTGTCCTGTTGTCCCGTTGCATATAATCGATGCGGTGCCTGTTAATTTATCATTGAATCATAGCCTACTTCGCCAAACGTTTATTTAACAAGCGCATTCGCGGAAAAAAGCACTGTCGTACACCAATGTATACCTAACCATAAACATCAACACCTTTCTTAAAATCAATACACAAGTATATATTTTTAAACCTGCATATTTAGTTAATATTGCCTGCTAACATGAATTTCTTTTAACTAGGGAAATTGTGTCACTTCTCTTGCATTCTGTGCAACAGAGTCAGGCTATATGCAGCAGTTTGGGCCGGCTGGCTCGTTGCAAACTGTGAAGACCAACTTCGCCAAACGGGGGATGACTTAACAAAAGTGCATTTGCGGGAAAAAAGCACAATCGTTGCACGAATGTACCTAACCATAAACATCAACGCCTTTAAATCAACACACAGAGGTATATTTTTTTAAACCTGCATATTTAGTTGAAAGAAATCCAGGTTAGCAGGCAATATTAAACTAGGGAAATTGTGTCACTTCTCTTTGTCACGCCCTGACCTTAGTTATCTTTGTTTTCTTTATTATTTTGGTTAGGTCAGGGTGTGACGAGGGTGGTATGTGTGTTTTTGGCTTGTCTAGGTTTATTTTGTATATCTATGGGGTTTTGGTATTGTCTAGGTAAATGTAGAGCTATGGTGGCCTGAATTGGTTCCCAATCAGAGACAACTGTTTATCGTTGTGAAAATATGTCCAGATTAGGCTGGTGTAACCGATGTGAAATGGCTAGCTAGTTAGTGGGGTGTGCGCTAATAGCGTTTCAAACGTCACTCGCTCTGAGACTTGGAATAGTTGTTCCCCGTGCTCTGCAAGGGCCGCGGCTTTTGTGGAGCGATGGTTAACGATGCTTCGAGGGTGGCTGTTGTCGATGTGTTCCTGGTTCGAGCCCAGGTAGGGGCGAGGAGAGGGACGGAAGCTATACTGTTACACTGGCAATACTAAAGTGCCTATAAGAACATCCAATAGTCAAAGGTATATGAAATACAAATGGTATTTAGAGAAATAGTCCTATAATAACTACAACCTAAAACTTCTTACCAAATATATTATTTTTTGGCAGCATGTTTTCATGTTGCAATAAATAAAATAAAACTACAGCATAGCCAACGGTTTAATAAGGAGACCTTGAGAAATCTACTGCTGGGAATATTGTTGGGAATGAGTGTAGGTGGAAGCAAGAAAAACGGTTGTGGCTTCTCTGCATCTCCCAAAGGGATACCCACCTACGCCATCAGAAACACACTAACGACCCCAACCGACCTCAGTCTGATGGTTCCAGCATTAAATTCATTGGTTTAGGCTGCTAGTGTTGAGACCAGAAACAGACTCCTCAGTATAAATGATTGCTTCTGCAATCAGCAGAAATGTTCAACAATACATAAGCGAGGCAATAATTCCACTGGTTGCTGCCACTATTTATACAGGGTTGACAAATTAAGGGGTAATATATAATGATGGAAACGGCTAATCTTCCACTGATCTTCCCAGGCTTAACCCAATGGAGTTTCTGATGAGGTTAGAGAGAGGCAGTCAGAAGCCAAATTCCTCTCGCCCCCTTGCCACCCAAACACAGCTTTTTACCACATTCCACAGTGAATGGTCTTCCTCCCAGCTGCAAAGCTTATGTCACTTGAACACTATTATAATTGCTTTAAGCCAGCCAAGGAAAAAACACATTAATATTTTCTTGGCATCCCAGCGGCGGGCCGGATGGCTGCAGTCACCATCTGCAGTCGTTAACCCTGGATGCCATGGGAATGGTATGGCACAGACAGATGCCCAGGGGGCTGGTAGGCCTACATATGATGTAAAGATTGGAAAAAAGGGCAGGAGGACTGGAGCCATTAAATTAAGAAGGCAGGAATCCCCTGGAATACAGTCATGAAAACTGCCCTGGGCTCCCGAGTAGCGCAGCGGTCTAAGGCACTGCATCTCAGTGCTTGAGGTGTCACTACAGACACCCTGGTTAGAGTCCAGGCTGTATCACAACCACCTGTGATTGGTAGTCTCATAGTGCAGCGCACAATTGGCCCAGCATCGTCCAGGTTTGGCCGGTGTAAGCCGTCATTGTAAATAAGAATTTGTTCTTAACTGACTTGCCTTGTTAAATAAAGGTTTAAAAAACTGGAAAGAAGGAAATAAAGAAAACTGCCAACAGAAGAGTTAGCTCAAGATGCACTGTTAGCATGTGGAAACAGTGCCAGGGAAACTATACCCAAGCATGGATTGCTGTCATACCTTGTCCATAGACAGCTTGCAGGGTAAGGAAACCAATATGTCATTTTGTAATTTGGGTAAACTATCTAAGTAACCCACTCTCTATCTGTAATTGAAATGCACGGTATACAAAACTGTGTACTGGACACAAACTTTTTTGGTCAGTTACTATGCTAAATTTCCAATAAGTATTTTGTGTCTATTTCACAATAATCTGTGATAGTGGGTTGGTTGAGGCCCTCTGCTCCACAAACTGTTACAAATAATAAGTAGAACAGCCTCCAAAAGCATTGGTCCAAACCTCAGCTTGCCATGGGACTATCTGAAGAAAATCACAAACATGCAGTCACTCAACTAACTCTTCAAAAGAATCTCCTCACAACAAGGGGAAACCGAACTAACTCAAGTACAGTGACTCAAACTGAATCTGTGGGTGGGTGGATCTCTCTCTCTCAGCAGATATTGAGATCTGGCCTGTGCCCAAACACAACGAGTAAACCGTTACAGCAGTTCTCCTCTTCCACTTTGAGGAACCGGCAGTCGCACAGCGTTGGCGGATTGACACAAATACACTTAAGATAATGCATTACTGTACAAGAGGAGGGTCTTCAGTCAACAATGCCAACAAACTGTCAAATGGGATCGTCACAAGAACACCAAATATGACATTGTCACATTATCACTAGACCAAATTACTGGAGCTATTTATGACTCACTGTGTCACTGTGGAGGGGAATACCAGTTAAATGTGCTGTACTATAATAACGACTTATTTTGGACCATGTAGAGCCATGACACACGGCCTTCAGTCTGACACACGTTCTTCGGTTCGGTCCAAGCCAAGGCCAGACCAGGAGACGGACTGTCTTTTTTTTTTATTTTTTATTTCACCTTTATTTAACCAGGTAGGCTAGTTGAGAACAAGTTCTCATTTGCAACTGCGACCTGGCCAAGATAAGGCATAGCAGTGTGAACAGACAACACAGAGTTACACATGGAGTAAACAATTAACAAGTCAATAACACAGTAGAAAAAAGGGGAGTCTATATATACATTGTGTGCAAAAGGCATGAGAAGGTAGGCAAATAATTACAATTATGCAGATTAACACTGGAGTGATAAATGATCAGATGGTTATGTAAAGGTAGAGATATTGGCGTGCAAAAGAGCAGAAAAATAAATAAATAAAAACAGTATGGGGATGAGGTAGGTGAAAATGGGTGGGCTATTTACCAATAGACTATGTACAGCTGCAGCGATCGGTTAGCTGCTCAGATAGCAGATGTTTGAAGTTGGTGAGGGAGATAAAAGTCTCCAACTGCTATTCTGTCTGGTCATCCATTCAGTTACACACACAAACACACACACACACACACACACACACACACACACACACACACACACACACACTGCTGTCCAGGACGTTCTTACTCCTCTGGGCCAGACACAGAGGGAGATGATGAGAGTAGCAGTGTCTGCTGGGATGGCTAATGCTGAAAGAGAGAACACTGTACAGAACACTCATTCATAGGCTCCATCCCAAATGGTACTAATATAGCCATACAGTCAGCTGCTACAGTCGGAACCTAATTACTGTAAATGAGGTAGGAACCTGCTCTGAAAATTCTTATTTTGAAGGTATAGAAAAGTTTCCTTTCTATAAATTTACCCCAAATTTCCAAAACCAAACTGCCCAGCGACCAGGTTAAAACCTTGTTTGTCTCACACTCCCATTTTGAGTACTGTACTTCACCAGCAGCAGTTACAACAAAAACGACCCACCCACCAATGTTGATCTGATAAACATTCCCCCCTCTCCCGAACCGGATCTTAATGTCACTGCAAAAACATTTCCTCCCAAAGGACGTTAGTTCAGTACAGCAGGAGACCTGCAAGTCAACAGCAGATTCAGATTCTGTGTTTAACAGTCACATGTACAGGGTTGCAGGTGTGACTGCAGGGTACAGTGTTTAACAGTCACATGTACAGGGTTGCAGGTGTGACTGCAGGGTACAGTGAAAAGCTTCGAGCTCCAACCTGCAGGACTAAGTGAAATAAAATAATGAAAATGGTAATAAAAACAACAATAGAAATAGCTCTATATACATAATAACAACAGTAGCAGAGATTAATAAATAAATGTCAAATGGGGTGGAGGCAGAGTAAAGACTGTTTAGGGGGTGGGGGATGACCATAAGGGGAGAAGCATGACCATTGAGGTGGTGTGGGGACCAAATGAAATAAAAACAATACAAATGTTTATTTTAAAAAGTAATAATATACATATTAACAACTGCACCAGTGATGAATGCCGTGGGGAGGGGGAGGGGGTGAGAATGTCAATAGGGGGAGCAGCATGTAAGGTAAGTGATCATTGAGGGTGGGGAATGTCCAGGGGAGCAGCAGGGGGCCAGTGTGGAGTCGGTCGCTGATGTCCCAGGTGCAGAGAGCTAACTACACTACACTACACTGCTGTTTAGTATTCGTGACAGGGTGAAAGCAGCACTGGTGAATACATTTCACATGTTGGTAATTTAGCAGATGCTCTTATCCAGAGTGACTTAGTCAGTGCAGTCTGCCAGTCCTCTGTACTCTAACATACAGTGACATTGATGTTTGAAATATGAGTGGATTTTCCCATTCGTCTTCATGTATTCCGTGGCTCTGATACAGGGTAGTTAACGATGAACAGGGATTCAGATACCCTCGGTTCCATTGTAAAACAAATACATCTGTGGTTTGGATTGCTTTAGACTTGATTGATTTGTGATTATGGGCTGATTTGTGATTATGGGCTCAATGTTAATGGGGCGGCAGGTGGCCTAGAGGTTAGAGCGTTGGACTAGTAACTGAAAGGTTGCAAGATCGAATCCCCGAGCTGACAAGGTAAAAATCTGTCATTCTGCCCCTGAACAAGGCAGTTCCAAGGCTGTTCCTAGACCGTCATTGAAAATAAGAATTTGTTCTTAACTGACTTGCCTAGTTATATAAAGGTGTAAAAAAAATCTAAATAAATCTCAATGAATCATCCTCATATTATGTAGGTGTTCCATGCTGGTGAGGATCTTAGCTCTTTCTAAGGATCTTAGCTCTTTCTAAGCACTGTGGCTCATTCAGCAAAACCACCAGCAATGTAATTTCACTGCACAAGTGGCAAGTTGGTCATTTCAAACATGGAGCTGAGGTTAGAGAGACTATATTTTCCTGATGCCAAATTGCAACCCACCCCCAGCCCGGAAAAAAAAAACCTAGTCACAGACCCCAAAAACACAATGAGGGATGTTTTTAACACCAGGTCATTCACACCTCTCCACAGTGACCACCAAGGGGGGGTCCAGTTCTTTATACCTCTAAAGGGAAAGACACTGGGGCTGACGGAAGGAGAGTCACACAGCCATCCCTCTGATCCCCTCTCATTCACCACAGCTGTCTGGACACAAACTGTCTCTGTTGTCTCCCTTGTGCAAACATTGACCGTGAGAGTAGCAGCATTGTGGTCAATTCCATTTCGCACACACACACACACACACACACACACACACACACACACACACACACACACACACACACACACACACACACACTCTACAAACACACAAGCATTGTATAATTGTAATATTGTAATTATTATATTAAAGTTGTAATAGAGTAATAATGTAATTGTGTTTATGATGTAGACTGTTGTTTTGATGTAATTGTGTTATTCCTGTGTGGACCCCAGAAAGAGTAATGGGAATCCTAATAAATACTAAAATTGTCATTCAAGATTTGAATCTGAACTGGAATGATGGCAATAACTCTATTTTGATTCCAATGTTTGGTCTGGCTAGATCCATTTCCCCCAAAAGGAGAGTGCCATTACAAGTCTGTACAATGAATGGAGTCCCTTTTTGACCCTAATAGGGCAAAAGAAACCAGGACTGCTGTCAGTTAAAGATTCCTGGGGTGTTTCAGGGCCCCGGTCAGCAGGCTAAGCATGTCCCCATTAACCTTTAAAACAACACACTGGGGCAGCAGGTAGCCTTGAGGTTGGAGCGTTGTGCCAGAAAACCGAAAGTTTGCTGGTTTGAATACCAGGGCTGACAAAGTGAAAAATATATAAATGTCACTGTGCCCTTGAGCAAGGCATTCCCTGGCGGAGTTGGGATATGCAAAAATACGCATTTTTATTACACACTTGTGTGTAACAGGACAAATATAAGCACCCCCAAATTATTATTATAATACAGAATGACCAGACCAACCTCACAGGCCCGAAGCGAGAACAGAGAAAGACTCAAATAGGCCTTTTAAAAAGGGAATAAATAAATAAAGAACATGGGAGTCACATGGAAAGTTTCTCAGATGGAAAACAGCAAACATTCACACAAAGAGCCCCATTGTCCAACACAGAGGGCCATGAAAAGCAGCTAATCGCAGAGCAGAGAACCTGAGTGAAGAATACCTTGGCAACCCAAATATACAGGCCCAATTTAAACAACGTCCACCCCTCACACAAACTGTGATTTATAAACAGCAACTCACAAAAGAAAATAGCAAAAATGAAAACAATACCAGAAATCTGCTTGATCATATGGTGAGGGAGACAGTGCAGACACAGAAAATATTTCTGTTTTAGCAGATAACACAGCCCCTGGTCCAGTATTAATATTGGTTTAGCAAAAACCTTATTTAAGAGGGTAAACTCCAGGAAAGTGACCAACATGAACGATGACCTGACCTCGATCTGGGTACGACACAGTTAAACCATCCATGATCTAATGGAGAACACCACCAAGCCCATCTCAAACACGTGTTATCCATGACTAAATATTTCCTTATGACTGCCTTCCAATGCAATCTGTACATACACTACACCAGACCCACAAGAAAGACAGAGAGAGACAGACCCCATTCTGCTCAGCCCACAACATTTGTGATTCCCAGAGGATTTATTTCTTTGGGTCACCATTAGCTTTTTGCAGATGCTACTCTTCCTAGGGTTCACATTATCTCACTTCATCCAAGTTAAAATTGTCTCTTGACATATCGCCCTTTCTCGACGGACAGGACTACCTGCTGTTATTGGAGTAAATAACATAAATATACGGTCCAGAAGCAGACATCGATCAGTCCAGACAGAGACACTCCCGGACAGCCAGGCCTGTCATCTATAGTCTGACCTCTGACCTCAGCCATGTTAACAGTCCACACCCTGAATCCCTGTCTGGCTCCAGAAACAGGGAAGGAGGAATGTGCAGTTCTGCTGCTGCTGGATGGACGGAGAGGTATCAAGCAGTTTTCCTCATCAGCCCGGTGGATCTGCTGTGGCCTGGCTGAGATTCATAGAGCCAAGTCAGGTTGAGGAGGAGACCTGTCCTGACAAGGCCCCCTACTGTGCTGCTACTTCTCTCTGTAGACTCTACATACAGGAGACCATAAATAAAGTCTCGCCGGTGTCTAACTGACAGGGGCCCTCACACACAGTTCATGAACCCTATTCTCAGGCGGTCTACCACGGTGGTCTCAGTGCAGGGCTAGTGTCCTCTCTGTCCGCTAGCTTATTTCATTCTATTAGAACAGGCCAGGGGGCATGACAGGAATCAGACACACATACACTCATGGAGCCACGCTATCAGTGACAGAGAAAGTCTGTCTGTGTGTAGTAGGGTGGGAGATGAATGTATGAGTACGCTCTGTCCCGCCCTTTCTCACTTTTGTGTGTTTCCGTAAGCCTATGCTACTGTTGAGGCTCCTAAATAAAACAGAGAGAGAGAGAGAGAGAGAGAGAGAGAGAGACGATAGAGATAGGAGTCTTCAAACAGCTGGCCATGAGAGGAGTCTTTGGCATGTGCTTTATGTTTTCCAGAGAAGAGTTGATCCTACAGGTACAGGTCAGAGGTGCTGTGTGTAAATCTTGCATCAGGCACAGAGAACATCCTCCCCCATCCCAGACAGAGACTGACCTCACCCATGGATTCCAGCTACTCCTGTACTAGCCACAACATGGGCGACAGTCTGATAACTAATAAAACTTCACGGAGAAGAAGACGAGTGACAACTGGAAACGTATGTTTCTGTTTCCTGCTGGATTATGTTTCTGACGTGTGAAATGTGGGGGAAAAATTCAATGATTTAGTCAAAGATAGATTTTTGAGACCAGGTTTAAACTTTGCTCTCACCCCGTGTCTGATTTGGCAAGCATCTGAACAGTAGCATTAGTGAGAGTACAAGACAGTGGGTAAGATATATGCTAAATTTAGTATCCCCCTCATGCAAACATGTTCTTCACCAACCCATTGTCTTAGCTCTCCTCCCCCTAGCCATGACGTCTCCGCTGTTAAAAGTTCAGATGAAGTCATCGACCAGAGAAATGACTGCTGTTCTAGCTGCTGCTGTGACTTCATTCACGGGACGGGGGGTGGGGGTAAATGAAAGAAAAGACCCTGCAGAATTACATCAGACCAGAGGAAGGGGGCAAAGAGGGAGGTATAGGGGATTTAATACACTCTTGACACAGACTGCCAGCCTCACGTTCTAAATCATAGTGTTCCTAGACGTAGAGCCCCTGCCTGGTAGAAAAATATAGACCAATGGCAGCAGCCCCTTAAAGGAGTGAGTGAGGAGGAGAATCCCACCCTGTCTGTGTCTGAACTGTAGTCGAAGGAACTAGTGAAGTGGGGAGGAGAAACTGGAGCCACTGGCGGCCCACTCGGCACAAAGCCCCTCTCCTAAACCCCTGGCTGGCTGGCGAGACAGTAAAAAAACACAGCCAGCCAGGATGTCTGATTGCGTCTGGCCGCAGTGGCCCGGCTAGCTGCTAGCTTCACTTTGGATAATGATTATTACAATTACAGGGCAGACAGCTAGGTCCAGGCTGAGTCGCTGACACTGCATACTGATGAGTGGTGGTCGACTCAGTCAAAGCAATCTTATTCTGACACACATAGCCCCAGGATGGCAGCGACACAGCTGTGAATCTGCCAGCATGTCATTTACTTCCCTCATGCTGCATTCCTACTGATATAAGAGCTGTTGTTGCTATGGTTATTGATACAAAGACCAGATGTTGTCATTTGCTGGATGTCATTGTGGCCGTCCAGGCACCTTCCATCATTAACTATGTCTGTCTTCAGACTATCTATCAGTCCATTTACCTGACCACATATCAACTGTGCTGCTCCAGTAGTCTGTTTACCCCGTAATAAGTCTGGACTAAGCTCTAAGCCCTTCTTAATGAGTGATCTCAGCAGCAATATAGACGGGACTGATGTGATGGAGCCACTGCATGCCAGGACGCTGAGATAATAGTCACAGCATGTTTGTGACACAGACACAGAGATCACATTCCCATAATGCCAAGCGGCATAACACTAAATTGCACAGGAGCATTTCAGAGTAAGACCAATAAGTCTGGTATGGAGGAAGAGGTGGATGGTGATCACATCAAAAGAACAGAGTTGGGGTAAAGCTGCTTCTAATTGGCTCTTTGTTTGACATTTAGAGCCAGTGAGAGATTAGAGGTCAGAATGAAATCCAATTTTAGGACAATGAGATTACAGTTTAAAGACTATTATATGAAAAGGTTTTCCTAAATATGGCACAAATGTCATCTTTATTGAGTTTAATCTCAGCTTGATGTTCACTTTTGATCCTATATGTTTATATTCTATAGCATTCTAATAGAGTACCCATAGAATTATCACAGATTACTAATGTTACCTAAATTATAGAGACCAGCTTTCCAACTAAAGGCTTCAGGCTCTCCTGCTTGCAGAACACACTTTTTTTAGGTGTAATTTGTGTAAATTGGGTTATAAAGAAAATCGGCCTGTTAAACCCAAATTGTTCAGTTTTACCTTAGACAAAACACACACACTGGATACCTCACAGACGCCGACTGGTTTAAAGGGGTTGACACAGGTAGACCCATGCAACAGAGTGATCTTGAAATCTCAACGGCTGAGATGAACTAAAATGGAAGATGCCCTGACGGTTTTCTATTAAAACTGATGGGTGTGCGCGCTGAAGTCTTAATGAGGTATGATAACAAGTGTACATCTTAGCAAAATTTTTGTTTTTTGAGGCCATTTAGTTACAATTGAAGCTGTAGTTAATTGCCACTGACATATAAAGGAAATAATGTGGCCAACACACTGACTAAAACACTTTTTCTAATAG